>NC_061516.1:16505000-16805000 GCF_022379125.1 Scophthalmus maximus
TGACAGTTTACATGTGAAAATGATCTCCTTTACGTGTTAAAGTTAGGAGCACCACATGGCTAGTTATCTACTTTACTGAAGGTAGGTTGATCACCTGAATAAAATTATTTTCCTTTACATTGAGAAGGCACAGAGAGGTAAAATCATGTATGTATGTATGTATGTTGTTTAATCTCTCTGTCTGGGCAATGTACAGGAAATGTATTTGGTATGGACAATTGAATTCGAGCTACTAGATTAAATGACTCATGGCATTACTTGTTTAATTACTACGAGAGACTTGAGCTCATGTAAAAGCAGATTTACCTGATAGGCTGAGGGTCGTCCTGCTCCTCTGGAGATCCTCTTTCATACTGTTCAACCAGTGCACGAACACACACACTCTTTTCCACGTCCAACCCCCAGCCACTGAAAGATGGCAGACAAAGCAGATGCAATTTATTTTAAAGGGTTTTTTTTGCATATATGAGGAGACATACAGTATGCTAGCAGTTGTGAGGGAGGTAAATTGGTAATCGCTGTTTGTCCACTAGAGGCCGGCAAAGACTACACATGTATCTCATAAATTACTGCAGTGCAAGAGAACATTTCAGAATCAGAAATACTTTATTGATCCATGGCGTTTTGTTACAGTTGCTCCAACCAAGAATAGAAATACATAAAGACCTACACTTATAATAAATATAAATATAAAATATAAATAAGAAGAAATATTAAAGGAAGTATCATATGTGTATTCTGTGCATGATACTGAGAATTACACAACGATACTGACAGAGAATTGTGTTTGTGTTTATAATTGTTGTGACCAGTGTACCTGTGGAGACGTGGGACTCGTGCAGCCTGTGAGGCATCGAATCGTGCTGATGCCAGTGCAGCAGCAGCATCCTGTGCTAATGCAACAGTGGAGAGAGGGTTGTGGCTCACGTGGCCTCTTGTCGAGGTCCTCCCGCTTCCGGTAGCAGCCCTGTGGTTGGCGGAGGGTTTGAAATGAGCAGCCAGCGCCAGAATGATCCTCATTACAGATTTCAGATTGCCATCCACAATGTCTGCACAGAGCAAGGAAGCACATGAAAAGTTTAGAACACCTATTCTCAAAATTGAAGAAGGAAAAAAAGAATGTGTTCTCTGTGATCTACCTCTTGCGGATATGTGTGGCATGCGTATGTGTCTGGAGGAAATGAACTGCAAGACTTGCTCCACATTCCTCCAGCTTTCCTCTCTGTTTTGTGGCGTCACATACACTCCCTCCAGCACTTCACCAGCTGACAGTTTCATGGAGATTTGAAAGTGAAAAAAGAAAGAAAAAAAGAACAGAGCTATTGGTTAGAAATAACACAGTACATTTCAGTTTCAACTGACACCATATTACTTTTAAACATTGTGAACATTTTAGGTCAATTTTCCCTTTTCATTTTAAGAAATTTTAATGGAAACACTGAAAGTTTATTCATAATTTATAAGCATGTAAATAAAGGCTTGATGCACATATACAAATTGGCACACAAAATAGTTCAATTAGAAATTTAGAAAAAACTTTACTTATGTGATTTTTCCTTCATTCCAGTATTACTCAACCGTGTGAGCCATGTATATTAGGGTTCAACCGATTATCGGCACTGATATTCACCATTTTTATGATTATCGGTATTGGTAATTTTTCAAGTCGATTTGCCGATAAGATAATTTGTGCTACTTTGGCTCTGTCACCACTTTCTGAACTATAGCAATGTCCCATCCATGTTTTTTTGTTCAACTTCATAATAATGCTGATGATAGCTCCCTGCAATTTGTGTGTTAAGATCACGTTGAAAGGCTCTGTGAATTAAACATATGCTTTAGGGCATTTCAACAAAATTGTGCGTTAAGAGTTTGATTCATTCTAAATGTTGACACCTTTTGACACTTTTTTACTGTAGTCAAATAGATTAGTAATAATCGGTATCTGCATGGGCCCAGAAAATGCAATATTGGTGGACCCCTAGTGTGTGTGTGTGTGTATATATATATATATACATACATATATACATATATATATATATATATGAGTCTGTGTGTACTTACCAACTATCTCTATCAGCTGTGTGAGCACCACTCCATCCTGCAGGTCATGCCTGAGGCTCGTGATGGGCTTCAGGCCCGGTTTCCTCTTCAGCTGAGAATTCACCCAGGAAATATAGGTTGCCAGCTGCTGCTGCAATTAGTCAATGAGACACAAGCACAAATCCAACAAACCGCAACACGTACACAAAAATACACACACACACACACACACACACACACACACACACAACAACAACAGAGCAGGGGGGACAAATAAGGCCGAGACCCCTGGCATAACAAATGAGTTCCTTTGTTTATTATGTTGGCACAGGGGGAGGAGGGGGCAGGGTCAGCCTATTGTCCCACCGCCTATTAAATTATACTTTTGTTAATCGGGTCGTACATATGAATGTGTGTTGGGTCCAGAGTGAGCCGGTGGATGAGCAGAGCTCGTCTCTCACCCGCCCCACCTGCACCGTGTGGTCACGTGACAGCCCGTCGTCCGGGAGACGTTAAAAAGAACGCACCCCGTTTTACACACAACACAACATTTCACTTAACGCCCGAACCCAAAACAATGGTTTGGTTTGTTTTCTAAGCGTTTAAAAAAGTAACACAAACGCTATTTGGTTATATCGTGTTCCCTTTAAAACCATTACACTGCATGTTGCTGCTCGCTTACTAACAATATGTAACACAAATGAGTTTGTTTTTGGTCCAAACCGCATATCGACGTGTGCGAGCGGGAAGAGAACGTAAACAATAACTTGGATGGACAAACAACACGACCCACCATGCTCCTATGTTGTTAGCATGTAACCGTTAGTTGGTCTCCCGCTTGGTTGTTTATAGTTACCCTAACTTCATGAACACTGGTAACGCAACGCGGGGTGAACGTTACCTCGTTAAAGCTCCCATGAAGAACCTCGTCCAGCAGACTTCCTCTCGACAGTGAGGCGATCATCTTCTAAGTCCAACACCCCATTGGAGCTAGCTCGCCGGGGCTAGCTTCGGTGGACACTCGCCCGAAACAACGGCCCCCACTACCCGTCACTAACTACCGCCGTGCTCCTGCAGACGTCAACAAACCGACACAATCGGTGGACCATCAGAGGCGAGCTACCGTTACAAAGACCGACGTCAAGTCACCGACATACACAACTTCCGGTTGCAGTTTTAAGAATAAAACTACTTCTAACCGCTGCTTCCGGTATCGACAGTGCCTCCTACAATATCCGTGAAGAGTTCACACAGTGCAGTTTTATTTTTGTTCAGGTAGCGTAATATATGATAAGTAAATAATAATACATTTTATTCATAGAGCACCTTTCATTGCTAAAAGCAATCTCAAAGTGCTAGAGTAAAAGATAAATATTAATTTTCTTTCATAACTCAATATTAATGCAGATAATTCCGAATATAGTATCATAATCACGATATGACACGCTGACTTGATGCTACTCATGACACCACTGTCACTTTGACATTGTAAATTTGTGTTCTGTCTTTATTTTTTTTATACTTATATTTCATTCTATCTTATTTCACCTGTGTTCGTTTAACCCATAGGGATAAAAAAAAAGATAAATTTAATTCAAACCGGAGGTGGAAATAAAATAGGGGTAGAATGAAATTAAGTGTATATTGTCAAATAATTTAATAATGTAATCAATCTGTAATATCACCCTTTTTACCCCTGAGTCTTATTTGGTAAAAGTACTAGCATTTCTGAACCTGACAACTTCCCTGGCTCAACTGACAGTTTGACGGACTTCTTTTGGAAAATGAAGAGGGGAAAAAAACACAGAATCAACATTATCATTTTCAATTCATCATGACAACTTACAGTAACTGAGAACATCCACATACGTATTCTTGTTCAGCTTATCAAACTGTCTGCAGGTCAATTTATTATTTGCATTTATGCAATGCAATGCTCCTGCATATTCTAAATAGCCATTGTAACAGCAAAGGAACAGTTACAGTGCATCCGGTTTTAAATACCAAGTGGATTTCACAATGTTTAATTTCACCAGGTTACCCGAAATATCCTTTTTCACCAGGTTGCTCAATACAGTCGTCTTTAGCAAAACAAGCTTCCCAAGGATATAAACAGACACATGCATGTGGCATAACCCACCTTACGGCTGTCATTCTATTCTGGCTGTGTGGCTGAGTATGGTGTGCTTGTAGGACTGGAGGTGCTTGGATAGCTCAAAGATTGAACTGGTGCATGAGTCTCTTTCAAGCTGGCTGATCGTAATGACTGTGCAGAGACTGTCAATTCAAAATAAAATGACTGATTGATCGCACCATCATTTTCAAGGAAAAATGTAATGATTTTCTTGGTTTACAATGACAGTTTAATGGATTTCTCGACTGTTTTTTAGGAAAAAAACAAGCAATTTGAAGTCATCGCCTTTGACATACGGTGAATCAATTACTTGAATCAATTATATTTATTAATAATAAAAACAATTAATAGCTGGACACCATAGATGTTCTCTCTGGGCTTTTTTCGCCAAAAAGTATGAAAAATGATGTTCTTTATTTATTGACTGATTCGTAAAGTGGTCTGTTCCAGTATACTGAGGTAGGGAAGGTAGATGTTTCGGAGTCCGGGAGGAGAGAAACACACCGTTCCATCATCCAACACCACATTCTCTCCAAAAACACATAGCTGAAAGAAATGAAGAAAAAGTATTAAATGGTAATGTTTATAACTTTGCCCTACTTTTTAAATACTGTACAGATATCAATTATATATACACAGTATGTCTGTGTGTTTGTGTACCTGCTTTTGCAGTATTTTTTGTGTCAGTCTAAGAAGTGTAGGGCTCTGTTCTTGTCTCAGGTCGCTGAACAGCAGGGTGGCCCGAGCCAGAGTCACACTGGACCTCAGTGGTATGAATGTCCGTCCTGAGAGCAGATCCATTGCCTCCTATACACATGCAAACACAGACAGAACATACAAGCACTGTGATGACTTTGAATACATATTTAACAATTACAATTGTGACATGCATTCTCTACGTCTAGACCTAGAGATATGTCATCCCAAGAGAGATGCAGACAGTTGTGTGACATGGAATTTGTTCTACTAACACACACACACACACACACACACACACACACACTGCCACTTCCTCTCTCCGCTCCCTAAAGCTTGACCAGTACTGTTAAAAAGCTGTGTTCCCCCATCAAAAGCCAAACCTTGTAAGCAAACATTTATCAACAGTTTTTGTTATGTTTAGTATTATTGCTGTTCAATACTCATGATGTTTATGTTTGTCCTGCCATTTGTCTTTTAGCTTTGACCAAGTCACACGTACAGCCCTCATCCACCCTCACCCACCCGTCTTCGTCGACTGAGGCAGCCACAGGGCCCTCACCCACCCATCCTAGTCCACTGAGGCAGCCGCAGGGCCCTCACCCACTCTAAACCGTCCCGTCCTCATCCACAGACGCAGTAGCAAGGGCTAGTGGCGCAATGGATAACGCGTCTGACTACGGATCAGAAGATTCTAGGTTCGACTCCTGGCTAGCTCGGTAACTTTAGGTTATCAATTGTCCTTCATGTCCAAACCCTCCTATCAAAAACATACTGTATACTAAAAGCATAAAAAAAATAGACTATGGTCTTATTAACATGTGCTAATAAACATTAGAAACCTTTCCATCATAACCATCATCTAACCACAGATGTTTTTAGAGCTTGATGGGACTCATTTGGATTTTAAGAACAAAGTTTTGATCCTGATGGACATGTAGCATTATTAGTCAGTCGATCCATGGAAATTCACTATCCTTTTTCCTCATTAAGGGAGACAAAACATATAACATAGCACTGCCCTCTATATTGAGAGCTAGAGATATGTTTTTCCAAGAGACAGCAGAATGGCCGTGATCGTATAGTGGTTAGTACTCTGCGTTGTGGCCGCAGCAACCCCGGTTCAAATCCGGGTCATGGCAAAAGTTCAGTCTATGCTGTATAAAACCCTTTACATGGTCAGTATACATATTGTTCATTTGGATATGTAGAGACATGTCCAAAAAATACACACCCCAAAACCTACTAGCAAACACACAGGGCTAGTGTTGAATGGATAACGCATCTGACTACAGATCAGAAGATTCTAGGTTCGACTTCTGGCTGGCTCGGTAACTTTAGGTTATCAATGTCCAAGCCTCCTATCAAAACATAATGTATACTAAAAGCATAATGAACCCCAAAAATAGATTGACATCTTATCAACATGTGCTAATAACCATCAGAAACCTTTCCATCATAACTATCATCTGACCACAGATGTTTTTAGAGGTTGATGGGACTCTTTCGGGTTCTAAGGACAAAGTTTGTTCCTGATGGACATGTAGTATTAATAGACAGCCGATCCATGGAAATTCTCTATCCTTTTTCCTCATTAAGGGAAACCAAACAAATAACATGGCACTAACCTCTATATTGAAAGCTAGAGATATGATTTCCCAAGAGAGATTCAGACAGAAGAGTCAATGGCCGTGATCTTATAGTGGTTAGAAACCCTGTACTGACCGACTTGGTAGGTCAGTTGACCAGCATTCTCTAAATACATGGCGAAACCATTTACAAGCAGTTATGTCAAGTGAAATCTGTTCCGCGGGCACACAATTTGCAGGGCTAGTGGCGCAATGGATAACGCGTCTGACTACGGATCAGAAGATTCTAGGTTCGACTCCTGGCTAGCTCAGTACCTTTAGGTTATCAATTGTCCTTCATGTCCAAACCCTCCTATCAATACATATTGTATACTAAAGCATAAAGAACCTCCAAAATAGACTGACATCTTCTCAACATGTGCTAATAACCATCAGAAACCTTTTCATCATAACTATCATCTAACCACAGATGTTTTTAGTGTTTTATGGGACTGATCTGGATTTTAAGGACAAAGTTTGTTCCTGCAGTTATGTGAAATCCAATCTGTCTTAATATGAAGAACACACAGGGCTAGTGGCGCAATGGATAACGCGTCTGACTACGGATCAGAAGATTCTAGGTTCGACTCCTGGCTAGCTCGGTGCTTTTTAAGTTATGTTGTTCACTGGTGGAGATCTAAACCAATCTCACGTATGACCGCTCTGAAATCTAATTGACAGAAATCCTCCGTAGTGACAGAGAATTTTAATCCCTGCGTTTGATCAGCAACAGCGAGACACAGGAGTCTAGCTGACGTGACACCCGCATTCGACTAATCACACCCGGACCCTCCCCCTCACACACACATTGGCCTAAACTGGTAGACTCGGTGCCTCATTTTTCAAATTCTTCAAATTTGCAAGTGGTCGCAAAATGCAGTCTGGAGCCCTGGTGTGTGTGTGTGTGTGTGTGTGTGTGTGTGTGTGTCGGTACCTGCAGCATTGCCATGCTGTCATCGGTGTTGCCTCTCTGGGCCTCCAACTCCGCAGCTTCGACCATGAAAAGGGCTTGCATATCAAGCTCTCCCCATTGAGCACATTCATTACGACCCTCCTGTAACACCCAAGCTGCCTCTTCATTCAAGTTCCTTCCTTAAAAAGACAAAAAAAAGTAATCCTCCAAGTGTAAATCCCACACCAGTTCACAAAGCAGGAAAGATAACTATTTTGTTTTTGTTTTGACGCAACACATTACCGGACCTGGAAAAACAGCAGCGGTGCCACAGATGTGTGCAGCCAGGCTGCGGACCAGAGCCAGGCGGCAACGCAGCCACAGAGAAACTCCAATTCTCTCACTAGCCTCAACTGTCCTCGGACAGTCTCCATGCAGGGGATTCAACAAACTGCAATCTTTAGTACCCTGAAGTCAGGAATATAACACATACCAGTGACATTACCACATTTCTGCTTTTCAGGTATCACTTAAACAATGTGTAGGTGTTGTCAGCAGTTATATTTCAGGTGGTGCTGTTGGTTGTAAGGATGTTATGTGAAGACAGTACACAGATAAGGATTTAAAGAGGTTGAATTTGTTCAAACAAACTATATTTATATAAACTATGAATATGCTACCTGGTCACTTCCTGTCATGGGATGTGGGAGCTCAGACACAGGTTTCTGATGGTCAGATATGGATCCTATGATTAAAGTTGACGTCTGCATCAGCACCAGGGATGAAACTGCCATCTCAGAACTGAAGGACGATATCCAAATGGTCAGGATAGTCAAAGCAAACACACACACACACACATACAAAAAAAAACAGTTCACATACATAAGGCTGATGTACCTTAATGCAACATGTCCTTGCTGCAAGTAGAGGTCCGCCTTGAGGAGATTGGACTCTATTTCCAGTTCCAGGTTTTCTATTTCACTAAAGCACTGAGATGTGAGCGGCTGTGATATGGAATGCAACAAGGAGGATACTCCTTCTAACAAAAGGATCTACAACAAAGGACATAATAAATATCGTCAAGTTAACACAAACAAGTTAGGTGCCAAAATTCAAACAGTTCAATGCAGAAAGTAATGGCAAACACCTGATGTAAAGATCTTATTGAAAATGAAGGAGTGTCACCTTAATTCTTTCTGGAGTGAGATTTTTCTCTGTATGAAGATCCAACAACTTTGGCCTTTCTGTCTTTAGACCGGCGCTCTCGCTGTCCAGTTCATCATCATGTTGATAGTGTTTTGAGTTCACTGGACTCATTGTTATGCTGGCACAACCTACTCCATCAACAGAATCTGAAAGATATTCCCAGCATATGCATATAAATTTAGATCCACAGTTACTCTTTGAGAATGAAATCAAATGATTTATATTCTAAGTGAATGTGAATGCTTTGGTTCATAATTAGAGCACAGTATGATAAAAAAATGAATATAATGTAATAGAGTAACTCTTAGTCAGGCCAGTGTAGTCTCATGTAGTCCCACAAGACTAAAGGTAGTTACTCAAATCTAAAAACTGTAACATGACTTTTAACTATTTGATGCACTAAATAACCCATCCTAGAGATAAATTTGTGTCTCAAGAAGACATAGAGCTTGCTTACAGACCTGGCACAGAAGGGCCTTGTACAGTGTTGCTGAGCGCCAGGACTAGTTGAACTCGAGCCAGGTTGAATCGGAGGCACAATGTGGATCCATACAATGTTTGGACCGCCGGAGCAATGTCACAGTTCACAAGTTCTTCCAAAGACTGACCACAAGCAGAGTACATTCATCAAAAACAATGTATTAAGCAAGTTAAGAAAACTTTTTTTGGGGGTGGGGAATCCTAATTTTGAATTTATGAAACAGTAGCGGAGACAGAGAACAAGTCAAACAAGAAGACTGACAAAAGAAATGCCATACAAAACTTACCACAACATTGTCCAGGAGAGACTTGTTGCTACAGAATGTCTTCTCAGGCTGCACAATAAGGACAATATTAAATATATCTTCAGATTATGGCATTTATATCGAAACACATTTTCAATTCTGTGCAGAGGCAGGACAAGAACATATATTTTTCTATACTTACAGAAAGTCTGCCATGTCACTGTACTGTATATGTACAGATGTATTTACACAAATTCCATAAATAATACAGGTACAAACACAAGGCCAAAAGGTTATACCAAAAACAATGAACTACAACACCTCTTGATATTACCAGTAACCAAAGGCTTCGAGAGAAAAATGGGGAACATATGTTTGTGTTCCTGCGTGTGTGTACTCATACTTGGTGATCGTCTGTGGCAATGTAGTGTCCATTAGGCAGAATGATGCCTATTCCTTGTGTGAGCTGCACTGCCTCCTTTGCAGCTTCAGTGAACAGGTACAGTTCAGTAAGGGCACGGATCTGCGGAAAACACCCACACAGATTTAAAAAACTCCACTACAACTACGAAAGGAAAAATCATTCATGTGTGTATAGAAGACGACACGAATGCTGACCTTCAGTATTTTTCCCTCAACCCAACGTTGCACATCTCTGCAAACAGTCCCCACGAAATGTAGGTAAAGTGCCAGTATGGGCAATAGCTGAAATGACATACATAATTCAACTTTCAGTCAATGATGTATCTTGAGCGTCGCAGTTCAAAATGAAGACAGACAGACAGTGTTGATGTGCGTACCGTGAGGCAGTAGCCTGTGGTGAAAAGCCAGTGGCAGATGAAGTTAAGGCTGGTTACGGTGGTACCGAGGTGAACCCGGTGAGGTTCCGAGAAAAGGTCGACTCCTGGGAGCAGTTCGTCTCCGATGCTGTGGGAGGCGTACAGGAGGTCAGCCTGGGGTTGAGCCAGAGAGCAGCAGAGTGCACACTGGGGAAGGGTCAACACACACGCATGTTAGAAAAAAAGCAGATGGATAACATAAGCTATAGGAGAGTTTTGAGTATCGAGTATCTCTGGCTGGACCTGATGTGCTGGCTATGGGAAAGTATGAAAAAAACAAAAGGAAAACATGTTTGTGAGGAGACAGATAAATAACCCCATGGAAGTATTACCTTGAAGAGGTGAGCAGAAAGAAGACAGCACTTGGTTCGCTGGCTGATATCAGAAGTCAAGATATGCCTGCAAATCAAAAGAAGTCCCACAGGAGCAAAGGCATTATGTATGCAATTCACACAAAAAAAAGAATCATGTAAAATCAATGATACCTCCACTGAAACCTACTGTGCAATCTTAGCAGTGAGCCCAGCAGCCTGTAGACATCCCCAAATGCCAGCCTGTTTCAGGGTTTGTTGCAGGGAGCCACTTCCAAACGTCACGCCATCCCATTTTTCTACTATGCCTGAGCACCCTAAGGCACAATCTACAGCTTTGCTCCAGGATGAGTGTGCTGCCCTGGAGATAAAACACAGGCAGGAGTTCATTTATGAAGAGCTCAACCTTTTTTGCTGTATAATTGCAGGATAATGTACACGATAAAAGGCACACATACACACACATGGGGATAAAACAGATTTCTAACCGTATGTTTCCGTTGTAGAAATGTAGGTTTCCCATTTCATGCAGTGCCTGAACTCTGAGGGAGTCGTGACTGTTGGCCTGGAGATACTCTGAAGAACAGGTGGATTAAGGAAAATTAAGACCTTTATGACCCTGACAACCTGGTAAAAAATTCATCCAGATATTCCATACTGTTATCTGGTAGCCTGCTGGTGCTCTCTCTCGACTGACCACCTGTAATCGGACCTGACTTCCCGCTCTATATGCAAACAAACATGTACATCATTGCCTTTTGCAAAGACCAAATGCTATGTTGTTTTTGACCATAAATATATCAATGGATGGAAAACACAGAGAAGTGCAAAAAAATCTTTTGGCTCATTATAAAACTGTAGTTGGACAGGTAACGTCATCTGGGTAGGTGGTCGTTTAATGCCAGGTCTGAACTTACTAATGGAGGTGGAGTATGCAGCAGTGACAGTCGGCATGTGGTCAGCACTGATAGGGCGGCTGTAGAGAGCATTTGGTGTTCTGAAGTTATCCTCTCTCAGGTCGCAGGGTTGGATGTTTGGACTGGACATAACTATAGGACTGAAATCTACCAGGCTTTCAGAATGACAGTTGTGCAACTGTGCTGTAAAGCCTGAATAGAAAGGATAGAAAGACAGGCAGCGCACAAACTGTGTCAGTAAGAAACAGTGGTTGTATGAGTGTCACTTAATCAGAACTGGACTCACGGGGCTGCGTATGTGCCAGAAGCAGCGTCAGCAATGAGCGACTGTGCTGGAAGACCTGAAGACAATGAGGTTTTCTCTCAAGAGCTCGTTGGTAACAGCTCAGTGTGTCTTCTACATCGAGAGGAACACACACCAGGGACATGGAGTGTACTTTTGCACCTGGGACACAGAACATATATGCATGAAAACAATGCCCTTGCAAACTGTCACACAAAACCTTGAACACTTGGTATGGTAAGAAAACATGGTACTGTATCTCACCATTCCACCAGTCCTACATTATTTTGTAACATTTGGAGCATTTCAATTATACAACGGCCAGGAATCACAACACACAACTGTTTGTGAGAGTAAAACAGGCAGATATGAAATGAGGCTGGCTCTTCAAACCTTTAAGCTCAGCTGCATCTGGAGGAGGGGAGTTTGGGAGCGATGCTTTTTTCTGAATGGGCAGTTGCCGTGCCTTGTGAGGGGTCCACCCATTGAGCAACTGGCAGCCTGCATAGCTCCTGCAAGTCACCTGAAATATAATGAAGAAAGCAGCACACAAATGACACTCATAAATTAGTTTTTATAGACTGAATATGGCAAATACACATGATGTGAGTATGTTATCAGATTATATGATGCTGATTGATGACTTTGCAAGAAATAATCATTTGACTTTTTTCTTTTATCTTCAAGCTGCATTTGCTTGTAGAAGAATCAAATCACGGCTAAAAAAAGATTAATACTTCATTCATCTAGCAAGATAATCAATCAACGCAATACCACGGCTTCTATGGAAGAGTTTTATTGGATTACAGAATTGGAACATGCTTCTGTGTGTGAGTATGTTCTACCTCCTTGCCAGTGACTCTCTGTGTTTTGACATGGTGTGGTTGTGGAACCACAGGGCCTCCAAAACAACTGATCCTTTCAAGAAGCCTCCTCTGAGCATGGACGAGTAAAGGAGTTATAATGGAGGCGTAACGTTCCCTGAAATAGAGACACACCACTTCATCCACCAAAACATTACACTGATACATTGAGACCTAACCTTTATGGGAAGGTGCTTTTTGTCCTCTAAGGAAAATCAAGTCCCAACAATGTGACTCAGTAAACAGATTTATATTTGCGTAACACAGAACCATGGGCATGTACCCTCAGATAGTTCCCCAAGTGACTCATTGATTGGGAATTACACAATTTCTGAAAGGTTAATGAGCAAAGTGTGGCTATATTAAATCATAAAAAAATTGTGTTTTGTGTGAAAATCTATGTGATTCACTATTGCAATTATGTGCTCTGTTTTCAAGTCTTTTAATAACTGCTTTACAAAGCAATTTATAATTCCATTTGTGCGGCACCTGAAGTTTTATGATGCCAGTATAATCTGTGTTATTCAAATAAAAAAAAAAAAATTGTTGTATTCACCGTGTGTATGAGTTGAAAAGTAAGGCAAAGTGGGCCAGGGTTTCCCATTTGCCACTATCATGGAGCCGCTCCAGAGTGTCCAACACCAAGATGCGGACCCAACGCAGGTCCATATGGGTGCTTTCATCCAACGGGGCTGAGAAATGAAGACTGGACTCGAGTTCTCCCTCAGTCAAGTCACTGTCATATAAACTCCACAGCTAGTGGAGACCAAGATGAAGATGAGAGACAAAGAGGCAGGACACAACAGGACTGTGTCATCTTTACCAGATGCAGACTGTCGCAACAGATATTGCAATCTAGACATTTTGTTCTTTGTCTTTATTAGAAAGGAATAATTATGTGTGTGAGGTTTTAAACAAGTAGGTCAGTGTGTGTCCATAACTGCATGTGATACTTACCCCTAACTTGTTCACCATGTCCATGATTAGGTCAGAAGCCAGCGACAGCAGCCGGGTGAAGGTGGTGTGCAGCTGTTCTGCTGTCAAGGGGGAGTCAGGTTCAAGGTGAACATCTGTTTGAGCGAAGGAAGCAATTTTGCAGCTTTGGTCCCACACAGTCTGACACATGCACCATAGAGTGGTCCAATGGCTGCCACGATGGGCCAACACCTGGAATACAACCGCGCACAAGCTCAACAAAGCTTGGATTTACACTGTATGGTCACATGCACTGAACTGAATTTGTCTACTTGTGGGTGAACGTATGTCCGTGTATGTGTGGAACAGTACCATGGCCCTTCGGAGATGTAAAGCAGCTTTGTTAAGCGAGTCCAGCAGGATGGAAATAGGTTGTCCACTCATCTCAGTCTGCTGATCCACAGATTTAGAGGCGTCCTTTTCCTCTTCCTCCTCAGAACTCTCATCTGTGATATCTGAGTCATCGTCACTGACTGCTGAAAGTAAAGAAGCAGACAAGTGATGACCTCAGTACAGTAAATTTTTCTTATTATTTTTCAGCCATCTTTCTCACCCTCCTTCTTCTGCCTGTCTTTGTGTGAAGTCACTTGGACAACAAGACCAGAGTGGGGGGAGTCTCTCTTTGAGACCACCTCACTTTGAGAAGACTGCTGTGAGTTTCTTGCCACCAGGACACCAGAGTAGGCCAGAGAGAAATACGAGAGATTTAACTGGCTGTACCTGAGCAAAGCACAAACAAAACACAATATTACACGAGAATACAGTACATATACACATGTAATACTAATCAAACAATAATGACTACAAACACTGAAATATATTATATGAGCTGAGAAATAGTTGACAGAAGGTGAAGTTAAAGGGGCAGTAAGCGATTCTAAAGCCTGGCCTAGTGGTTAGCGCATCGATCTCCCATACCTGAGGTCGCGGTTTTGCTTTCCCCAAAATCGCTTACTGCCCCTTTAAGTTGCTGGTATCTTATGTTTGAACCTGTGCTGCAGGCCTCCTCCATGCAGCTGGTCTAGCTCCTTATGAAACAGAACCATATGTGCCTGAGCCATGCTGTAGTTGAGATGTGATTTCCACACTCGCTCCTCACAGCACAGGCTCCTCAGCTTAAGCAGCCTCTTGTTGCGTTGCACCGCAGACGCCATTGTGGTTAGTAGGTTCTCCACAGCCCGCTTCTCCCTACACAAGGGCAGCAGAGCCAGTACACATGTAGTTACATGAACACACATATACAGCTGAAATAACACACAACCTTACACCACAAACACAGTAATCCAACGCACAGATAATCACACGGTACCTGTTAGTTCTCCCTCGCCGAAGCGTGCTGTGATGCATTTTCTGCTTTATTTTTCTTGTATCATCTGGTGTGATCTGCAGCACAAAGTGTTCCATGTATATGTTACACCAAAACAAAGCAACTAACAGTGTCAAATAATCATTGAATTGTACATTCCATTTTTGTAGTTTTTGTGATAGGTTATTGTAATGAAGATGGCTGTGACGATTGTCTACAACATACAAAAGGCAAGAGAATTAAGAGCAACCCACAAGGTATTTGTAGATCATATGGTTACCCAGTGAATTTGGGCTACTTTAAAATATCAGAACCCAGAAAACATTATTCCTCATAAAAGCGGATTCTCTGTGTGTGCAGTTCAAGCGAATGTAAAGTTTTACATAGGCACAGAGACATAGATTTGATTATTAATATTCCGCATTCAAGAAAACCCATTGCACATTAAGTGATACTAACGTAGCTGGTTGGTAGAATATTGTTAAATAATGCAAAAAGATATAAACACCTGTTACATGCTACACATGTTGAGGAAATGTCTGTCTGTATGTACATGTATCTGTATATGTGTAAATCTGTATTTTTTTACCTGGGTTGGTTCATTTCCTTTCGGAGCTCTTGGAGTTCTTTTAATGTGATCGTTTCCCTCCAAACATTTTGTGGACATCTCTTCGTCGCGCCTGAGAAGGTCAATAACAAAATGTTGGAAGACATCAATTGACATTTTGACTACACCAATGATTTCAGCATGAAAAGAAATGATGATTATGAAAATAAAGATGATTTTTTTCCAAAAATCTTTGTTGAAAGAATACCTGGAAAGGAATTCAAATATGCTTTGTCCCCACTCCAATACGAGGTCTGGGTGACCTTCTTCCACGGTTCTCTGGAGTAGCAGTGCTGCGTACTCAGTGAAATATGCCTTGCATCCGAGCTTCATCACTATCAAGAAAAACGCACAGAAAGAAACAGATGTGAATTAACAAGACTAATTATTTATTTAAAAAAGGTATGTGAAGTGTATGCTATTTACCATGGTCATAGGCATCCGTTAATGTGCTACTGGAGATCACATCATACAATATGGTGGGATCCTCACAGCTAGTCAGTGGGTGTGCAATCTCTACAGAAATCAAGACATTTTCATTCACTTTGGAGGAAAAAAGATCACTTCGTTACTGCAGTTTATAGCTGAGGAAAAATTAAATGAAATATCTTAAATTTAATCTTTGTAATAATACATGCCAATGGTTGTTTTGGTCAATAACGTAAAAGTATGCATTTTGAACAGGAGCTTAAATTTAATAATGAACATGCTACATATACATGCAATTGCTTAATGTCAGCTTCCATTGGTTGGTCAGTAATTGGCACACATTAAAAGTAAAGCACATTGTATTATTTTGTTGCCCAAAACCTTTGAACTAAAATAATCCTCAACATTTTCAACAAGCACGGCTTCAGTTGCAAGTAAAAAGCCAGAAACTGTAAACTTCTTGCTATTACACCCCACCTTTGTTTCAAACTTGTTGAACGAAAAACTAAAATTATTGAAACCACTACGCATGCGTGTCAATGTGCTACCATTGTCTGTGGTGAGAGCAGCTCCAGATCCGATTCTTTTCTTGTTTTTCGCATGCAGCGCCTTTAACTGAAGGCTTATCCTCATTTCACTCTTGATTGCAGCATGATCGACTACCTTGGACTGCACACATAGAAGAAACACCGAAATACTAGAACTATGGAGCAGATATTCTTCCGTTGGTGAACAATTAAACTGGCTTTATGTCATAACATAACCTAAAAATATAGCAGTAAAAAAATCTGAACATATATTAATCATCACACTTTTGCTTACAGCTTCATTGGAGATTCTCCTGATCTGCACCCGGGCATCATAAACCTCCTGTAGTAGCCTGCGACCACACTCCATCAGTAGGAAAGCCATCTGATGCTCCCTGAGCACACGCAATGTCTATTCAGGAAGGATGAAGAAAGAGAAGTCATTTTGATGCACAGCTCATGGGTAAATATCAGTTTGCACATTTGAAAATCGAAAGTCACTGTGGATGAGAGAGGTGGATAAATATGCAAAAACTACCACCAAATTTAAAAAGTAATGATACTTTTAATCTACTTGGAATCATCTGTAAAAAATGATCTATGTAATGTAATGACGTTATTTTTGCACAAGAATTAAATACAGGGTAAGTGCCGTGTTGATTGAATTAAACAGTTTTTAAGAACTCCGGAAATGCTGTTTTCTGAACACACACAAACTGAATAAACAATACAAACACAAACACACCTTTGAAAGATAGTAGGTAATGCAGGCTATCATGTGCATTAGTGAGTCTAAGATGTTTCCAGCCCATTTTTGTTTGAGAAGATCTGAATTCTCCTCCAAAACGATCAAGCATTTTTTCAGCACCTGAACATCAGAACACAAACAAAGGGCGTGAACACACAAAGTTATGAATTATCTAACAGTTTGTATCACGTTAGATTAGGACACAATGTTATTATGTATGGAGTATTTTGTTTGCATACTTGTACCACAGGGTGGCAAATGATCTGATGGAAGATGAGAGGTGCCAAAAGGCCATAGCAGTTTACTACAGCTTGCAGGGCAGCAAGACCGTCATTCAAACACATTGCCAAGTCCATCGCCACCAGCATGCGCTCACACTCTGCCAGTCTGGCTTCCTGCATGAAAGTACATATCACTTATTTGGAGTATGTTTATTAAGTTCTTTGTTAACAATCAATGCAATAAACTTTTACAATTTGATGCTGCATTCAACAATAACTATCAAAAAAACCTGTTATGCCTCTGAAAGGTTGTAGTCATTCAATCTGGCAAATATACAGATACTTCTGGATCCAGAACAAATTGTTACCTGTTCCCAGATGAACGGTCCAGTGTCACTGAACGAGTCACAGTAGAGAGATCCCTGCTGAATATTGATCTCTGTCTCAATGAAGATTGAAATCAGGAACGACTGACACAGGTGAGGAGAAGAGACTTGTAGGGTCTGTTTGTGCAGCCTTTAGCATGGTGGAAGGGGACAGAGTAGAAGGAGTTTATAAGTGAATGCAATGAAATAGAGACACCTTGACTTGAACTGTGAATATCTTTAGCCCCTCACCTTGTGGTGACAAGGCTATCCTGCGTACAGTGGGACCCAGGGTCGGGGGAGGTAAAGTGGCTCCACAGTTCCTTGCAGGCTCTTTTTGCTAAGGTATACTGCTCTGTTTGAAATGCCACCTGAGGGAGGAGTCAAAAAGAACTTCACCCTTAATCCTGCCTTTTCTCTTTCCATCCTACACACCCAAATTAGGTGACAAGTACACCAGAGTGAAAGTGTCGAACAAAGGTTCTGCTTGGAGGTTTTCGAGTAGATGCTATTTGAAACAAGTTTTGACTCGGTGTACCTGAACCAAGTGAGCCCACGTGGAAAGCAGTGGTACAGGCATAGATGCCAGCAGTGGGAATGTTGTCTGCCCAATGGCGTTGCCCAGTAGCTTGCCCTGGCTGTTGTAGGCAGCAACAGCAAACACATATTTCTCATTGGGCACCAGCCCCTCCACCCTCAGCAGGCACTTACCAGATACTGCTGGTACCTGGAAACACACAGAGTCAGGGACTAATATCATGGACACACATCGGGTCATGGAAGATGACAAAATTTCCCCCGACTACACCTGAGATTCTTCTGTGAAAGAAAGAAATTGTACCATATCTCCAGTTCCTGGCAGGCCGCAGTCTCCAAGGCGGACTTTCCGGTTAATGCCCTCAGCTGCACGGCTGCAGAGCTGGTACCAGCACACCTGGTACAGTACCACACAAAAGTACAAAGAAAAAGATGAACAGTATATTAATTGCAGTGGATGATTTGCAAGTTGTAAGATTGATAATTTAACAACATAATCAAAGGGGAATCTCACTTGTCCCTCCAAATTATAAGGCGCTGGGGTAAAGGTTAAGGAGTGGTTAGTGCGTGACAGAAGGATGGGTGGAGGTGGAGGGTTTTCTTCCACCTCTTTCCTTCCTTTGTATTTATTTTCAGATGAAGTAGAGATGGTGGAGATATAAAGTCTTCTCTCCTCTACTTCCGCTTTCTCTATCAGGGAGGAAGCCTCCTGGCAAGAGCACATGGACAAGCCAATTGAATTTTCATCACACTTACCTCAATCACCAGTTCTTGGGAAAATTAGCTACTAACAAAGAGTGTAATGACATTTAAGGAAAAGGTTTGAATTCCCAAAATTGACAAAACTGTTTCATTTCACTGTTAAACATGTCTTCAGCCAGAGATGTTACTGAAGATACCACCAGAACAAGAGAGCTTTTATTACAGTTATCAACAGGATATTTGTCCCTGTGTCCAAGAGAGCATGAATATGTGTGTGTGTGTGTGTGTGTGTGTGTGTTACCTCTAGCAGACTCTTGGTTTTGCTGCTCTTATTTGTTTCCATGCTGTTGTACACCAACAAGGCCTTCTGGATCAGGAAAAGAGCTTTGGACACTTTGTTCTTCTTGATCCGACCCAACAGCTCAGACTCTGCAACTACATACAACGATGGAAATATCAGTACAAGCCACCATATTTAGAGTCATATTTAGTATTTATGAGTATTTAGGATAATGAACTATGATTTAAACTTCTGTTCATACAACAAGTGCGGCATTGGGACATTTCTATTATTATAAAATTGTGTACAAACTACATTGAATTTGGCTAATTGATTCTTAAATTCACCACAATAGTAAAGTTGTCAATGCGTCAGTGAGTCTGACCTGCATTCAGGTGCAGTAACTTGAGGGAAGCCCTGTGGTGAATGATGTCCAGCTCTAGATGACGGTCTATGGCCAGCAGGGGCACACGTGTTGAGTTTTGAGAGGCTTTAATATCTGATTCTGCCTCAGTTTCCACTTCTTCTTTTTCCTTCTTACAGATTTCATCATCCTCATTTCCCTCTTCCAATGATGTCACAGAAGATCGGGAGGGAGTCGACGGAGGGAGGGGACACAATTTCTGTCAGATCAAGAAGAAAACAGGGATCCGCATCACTCACACCTTCTCGGTCTATACTGATCTTACAGTACAGTTATGAGTGTTGGACAGGTTGGCTGCCCACCTGCATGAAGGCAGAGTCCATGACTGCTGAGCGACCTGGAGGCAATGTAGCTACGCCCTTTCCCAGGGCAGTAAGACCTCTCTTCACCACCTCACACACCATCTGAAGCAACTCTGTACTCGAACTCTGAGACAGAATAATGCACATCATTATTTCTTAACACTTGACAATATTCAGAAGTATCATTTGATGCCATGCATATGCAGTCAAATCACTTACATACCTCAAGAAGAAATAAAGAGCGCACCATCACGCCATCACCGTCTGCTCCAGGAGCTGCTACACAGAAAACTTGAGAATAATCATACTGTCATAACTACGGTGTGTGTGTGTGCGCGTGTGTAAAATGGACGGAAACAGGGTAGGTGAACCTAATGCCTCACCTGCATGTTGCGTTTCCTGTCTGCGTTCAGCAGCACTCTCTAGCAAAATGACCAATGTGTGGATCATCTCTGTCATCATCATGCAGTCCACAGTTTCCAGGCCATATGCAGAGGCTACCTCACACAGTCTAGACAGACACCACAGCCACTGCAAATATGTTTTTAAAAAAATAATACCGCACACAAATTAAGATAAATAAGTGGGATGTGTGCATTAACCACAAAGTGAAATGTTCAAGTAAATATAAGTTCATGTATGTGTTTTATCCAGTCTAAATCAAATATATGCTCACTGTGCAGGAAAAGGTCAACCATTTTCAGTATTGATTACCTTTAAAAGCATATAAATATGTACCTTGTCGTACTTGTGTTTAAACTCTGGGTTTTGCATATTGGCCCTCTGCATCACCACCTGCACTTTACCCCAGAGATATAACACAACATCCAATACCAGGTCCACATCTGGCTGCACCTCCTACAAAAACAGACAAGTACAGTAAAAAAAAAAACATGCAGACATGAACATGTCCTCCTCTGAACAAAATGTAATCTAAATCCTTGACGGATCAACACACACAGCATGGAAACTTACAGAAGACGAGCCACAAACAGACTTGTGCAGTGTGTCCACCAGGCAAATGAATTCATCGCTCATTGACAATGAGGACCTGTGTCTGTCTGTTGGAAACATCGCACACCAAAACCACATCAAAATGCAGAGATAAATGATAAAATCAGTGTTAGATATTTTAAAAATCAAGTAACTGAGGCTCAGTATTGAGAGTCTTATCAGTCCTTAATCAATGTTAGGCTACGTGCATGAAAAATCATCTCAAAGCATATTGGCTTATATTCAGCAAGCAGTAACTAGGTACCTAGACACCCATCTTAGCAACAAGTAAAAGCCCCAAGTGGGCCTCATAATAATTTGAAGAACTTTCTGTTAGAAGGTAACCACAAGCAATCAAGGGAAAGAAGCCAGGTTGTTCATTTGATATCAGCAATGCGATACGAGAAGACGTGGACAAAATTCAGTTTCTATTAATCTATCAATTTAACTAAATAAATGTTTATAAGCCTAAAGATCCAAGGAGGTTCATATGTGGCGCAATTTTACTTTTGCTACCTTCAATCATGTTGTTGTCTTTTAGACGGCTCCTCTGGGACGTCAGCAGATTGTGGAAGCCACCAAGTAAAGCGAGCTCAATCTCTGCCTTCCTGAACGACAGACCTTCCAAACCCTGACACAGAGAGACACAACTCATATTAACTTACAACGGAAACAAGAATACACAAGTGAGAACTGATAGAGATGGAATATATTGCCCCTTTTTAGAATGATGACAATCACAGTAGATTGTTTGTGTGCTACTCACAGACAAAACCGGCAGCATCTCTCTGGAGAGTACAGTGAATGCACCTGACTGCTTGTACTGATATAACAGCTTAATAAACCTCACCGCAGACATGATGGATACTTTGTTTTCTCCTGGTAACACAACAGATCACATCATTGTAACACAACATTTCCAGACCACTGCACAGAACAAAAACCTTGAACTACATTATAAAGTCATGTGCTGGTTGTAATGTAAGAAAAAAAAAGGACAAAGATAACTAACCTGAAATGGCTAAATCCATCAGAGTGGATGCTGGCGTCGCTGCACTCAGACAGATGCATGGTGGGTCGTCACCCTTTTGCTCACTAGTGTTTGCGACTCCTTAACACACAGAAACATACACATTGCACAAGCACACCGTTCATTACAGAATGAGGATAGCACACATTCAACACCCAATTACAGTTTGAGCATCCAGAAGCATTTGCTGCACCTGAATGTTAGTTCTTAACTATGAACTTGCTGTTAACACTGCAGAGTGTTTCTCAGTTGTGTTTGTTTAACTCACCAGATAAGATACTGATGCCAGCAGACACGAGATCCAGGATCACCTCCTGCTGCTCTGGTTCATCTGGCATCCTAGTTTGCAGCGGGGGTGTGGTGCTGTCCCAAAGTGCTTCTAAGATGCCCAAAAACTGCGCCGCGCTGCTGTCAAACAGGGCCAGCAGCATGCGCCCTGTTGTTGTACGGGGCCATGGCACCTACAGTTGACATAGACAGGCATACTGTATAATCCTAAGTACAAAATTTGTTTACCATGTAAGCAAACTCCGAACTCCTTTAGAATAAGTGCGGCAAAGTAAAATTTCAAAGTAAGTAGATAAAACTACAAGGTAAACCATTTACTTAACAATAAGGTATACTACACAGACTATACCCTTAGTATGATATTTAACATTGAATGTGATGATACAGCATTAAAGAGGATCTTATTACTTTACGGGCGCTTTTGCTTTTCAGTTTGAGTATGGGTTTTTGTTTCCTCCTGGCCTCATACACTGCTCGTTTGAACACCATGGCGCCCAGCTGTAAAAGTTTAAAAAAAAAAGTAATAAAAAATTAGAATCACTTTCAATTTGATAAAACAAAGTACAGTATGTTAACAATCTAGATGCGAGTATAAAAAAAGGGTATTCTGGGATATGAAATTAACAAAAATATTCATACATCTCAGAAGACAACAATCTGTATGTGTCTGCATTATTAATAGCTTCTGCTATTTGGACTTTAACTTTATTTGCATGCACTATATGTTCCTTGCATCCTTTATCTGTTTTTTTTCTCTCCTGATTGTGAAACGGTCTCCACTCTGTAATATTTGATCACAGTAACAGTATTAAGAGTTTATGTTCATGAGAGGAGTCTCTTGCCTTGATCGAGGCTTCTTTATAAGCTCTCTGAGTCTCTCTAGTCGCAGGAACTTTACTCTGCTCTTCCAACTTTGCTTGCTCATTGATTCTTCCGAGGGCTCTCCTGGCAAATGCCTGAAACAATTGAAGACACAAGAACAACCCTAAAAAAACAGTAATAAGACTTCACCAAAAAAAGTTAGAAATTAATTTTTTTTGATAACCTTTTCTGTGACTTCAATATGTGGATGAAATTTAATTTAGATATTCCATACATGGTGCCAGTATTTTATTTTAACATATTAAAACCTAAGCATGGGAAAACATTGATATATACTGTATATATACATATCAAAGCAAAATGTATTAATATAGTCCTAGATAATTTAGGACTGTATAATAAAATTCATCAAATTAACATCAGAGAGATGCTGATGGCAAGTTGGCTAACAGAAGACTGCTGATGACGTGCGTCTCTCACCTCCGCCTGCACTGCAGCCTGGTTGTCATAGTAACAGTGGCACACAGCACAGTAGAGTGTGACAATCCATGGCAGATACTCAGCTGTCATCAGAGGGATGCAAAGCTCTAAACTGATGCTTGCCCACAGAAGGTATTCAAGTGCCTGGACAGGATCACAAATGGTGACATCGAGGATTATGAAAAATTACAATAATTTGCCAGAAGGCCAAAACAAATCATTTGAAAAGACTCTTTGGCAGATGAATAACAGGTGAAACAAGAAATACAGAAGTATGAGTTCCATCAGTTGACCATAGTCAACATCACTACATAAAAGAAAATAACGGATAAAAATCATAAAACGATACCACTGTATAACTCTACATGTGGTAACAATCTTGATACGTTTTGTATGTGTCAGGTTAACTTATGTATTTGATGAAACAATGTATCGTGACCTTTTTTTTTAGAAAAGCCTAACCAGGGACAGGGATTGCAAATTAGCCTTGAATATATATCCTACATGCAGTATATGTGTATCAAGCTCCTGCAACCTGTTACAATATGTTTACGTATTGTCGCTGCAAAAAAAACTAATAATTCAAATAAAAAAATATATCTCTAAGTACCTGTGCACTACAATCCATGGTAATCAGATAACGGCAGATGGTGTAGATATGTAATGAACCTGGAGAAGATGAGAAATAAAAATAGAAAGATGCACAGTACAGGGTTAGTTCTACAGTGGGATACTAAATACAGTAGAATTCATCATTTCTCACTTCACTTTAAACAGTAGATGTATTGTCATGGCTTAAATGACGGCACACTATGCACATGTTAATTTACTGTCAGACAAAAAAGCAAGTTTTTACTAATATACCATTATATATTTGCCAGCAGAGGTGCTCATGTTGCTGGAATGCCTGCATCATGATCCTGATAAAGTTCAGCACACGCAGTACTTGACTGAGTCCGTCCTGCCTGAGGACACTGTGGCTTTTCTCCAGCTCAAATATACAAAGGGCACAGCCTTGCATTGCACGGACCTACACACACACAGACACACACACACACGCAGAGGGAATTTAGAGTAGAGAAATCAGAGTTGAAGTACAAATATCTCAAAATAGAAATGAACTTTTTCCTTGTCCGCAGTCAAATATACGACACGCAGAGACACTCTCCACGCAAGCTCACGTATAGTACAGTGTACCTTCATGGCAAAGACATCTTGGTCTGTATCAAAACCCTCAGGGAAGAAGCAGGCCATGAAGTGGTCCACACTCGCAATGTCAGTTATTTTCAGTGGGTTGACCTGAGGCAGAAGGTGACTGTAGCCCTGCCAAAGAGCCAGTTGGTGCAACTACGGACCAAGAGGAGAGAGAAGACAGATGTAAATGGAAACTATGGAAGTTTGCTGTGCAGGAGACACCTCGGCTAATCGCTGCGCTCGGTTCTGTCAATTAACAGAATGTAATCTGGTTATATAAGAGTATATATACACACACACATATATATATACAATGCAAACTATGCATGTTATGTGGACTGATATGATTATGTAGCAAAGATATAATTTACATGTGGAAACTAAATGTTGGCAGGTAATAGGCTACTGTGAATTACCTTTATTCCAAAAAGAAAATCTGCAACCTGCAACATTCGCTCCTGGTACAACAGTGAGGGCAGTCGATGTTTGTACTTTCCCCATATCTCCACCAGAGTTCTGATCCTGCACAAAGAGACACATGTCAGTATTCAACTTGATTTATTATTAGACTGCAAAGAGCACACAACAATGTCAAATGCAAGTGTAATATAACATTCACTCCAAAGTGAATTAAGCAGAGACAGACTTGCCCTTTAGCATAAGAGCCGTTGTTGTCTTGGCTGTCCGAAGAAACCACTCGTCTCATCAGTGTCATGAACGACTTGATGTCCCGGTCAAACGCCGAAATAACCGGGTTTCTTTTATCGAGTTTCCCGTAATAAGAAGCCGGTAAGTCCATTTCTGCCGCCACGACGGTGGAATGTTAACCAGCTCCCTTACTATCTGCTAGTTACTGTTTCCAACAACAAACCGGCGGGTCACCGGCTGCACCGCGGCCTCCGACGGACCGGAAACGAGTGACGCAACATCAAAGTGCAGCTTCATACGTGACCGCCACTTTGATGTGGTGCGAGTTGAAATTATTATTTTTTTAATGTTCGTTTTTTTTTTCGTTCATATATACTCGTTTACCGACAACTTCCCGGATGGCTGAGATGCGCAGCTACTTCCGTCTCACAACAAACTCCTCTGAGCGGCAGACGCTGCACGTGTTACCATGGCAACGACGCACGAGGGGTGATGGGAGGCAATTGGTCCTCTACGTAAAAACACGACTTTACTCCAGGTACATTCAGAAATAATCATGTTTTAATTTTTGTTCTGACTGAAGGCCATTGTATATTTTGGTCTTAATGAGGGAATTGATCATTTTCTATTCTTACAACATGATTTGTCTTATAACTTTGTGATTTGTGAGGATAAGTGTTTATGTGTTGTCTAATTGAGGCTGTTTCCTCCAATGTGTGTCACCTGCCATGTGTAAATGTTCTTCCTTTATTTCTGTTTTTTTGCCCCGATGAAAGTAAGTGTGCCGCAACGTGTAGGTGCATCTTTTTAAAAAAATCTTTGCCATGCATTGGCCACACTAATACAGTCTTTTTGATTTTCCCACATCAAGAGTGCTTTGGAATCTTTCTTCTTTTTTTGGGGAGGGGGGCATATTTAAATATTGAAAGAACCAAAAACAAATAATGGAAGAAGAGGGGTAGAGGTTTCAGAAGGAGAGACCAGCTAACAGCTCCTCTTTTTCTTTCTTTTTCTTTCCCCTCTTCTTTCCCCCTCTTTTTTTCACATTGTGAGGCAGGTTGTCATGTCCAGTTTGAAGATTGTCATGTCTGTTGTGAATGTTAAAACTAAACCAGAGTTGTGTTTGTTCCTTTAAAACTGACAAAAAAAAGCATCTTGGCCTGTCCAAATGACAGTCCATAATCCATAGATTTATTATTGGGTTCCAGTGGATGGTTCTCTGGCTCTGTATTAAAAGTAAAAATGTGACTAAGACATGTTATCAAACACTACCATGTGGTGATGGAGAAAGGCAGCATGACTGGGAGGAGGAAGCAGACGCTGAGAGGAATTTGGTTGGCACAACTGTAGCCCAGATGGGAAAGGACAGTTTCATCTGAGCTCATAGCAAAATGATACATGCTTAGCGTCACCTAATGCGGTCACATACAATCTCATCAATTTCCATTCAACCACACTTCCACTCCGCTCACAAACCCAAAGCTTCTGGCACTCAAAGCACAGCAGGCTAATGCTCTGGCAGCTACTCCTCAAACAAATCACACACACAGTAGACAGGGGTATTTCCTGGGGCATGAGTATGGGGGCATCAGCAGTACTCTGAGCCAGTGTCACCGAAAGAAGGGAGGGAAACCAGTCACAGTCAGTTGGATGAAACAATGAGGGCAATGGAGGGATAAACAGTTGACATCATTGTTCCAGAAAAATCAGCCTGCTGGCAGAGTCACTATATGCCAGTGTGCATGGGAGGTTATGGAGGGGAGGGGTATGCAGATGACAGGAACGGAGACGGAGCCCGGGTGACATGGGAGGGGAAAGGCCTATAAATGGGGTGCAGGGGAGCACAGCAGCAGCTGTGTCAAACCAAGACTAACCCTTACTCATTGTTTTTCATCTCTCCTGAAATCTCATCATGGATATCCCCATCCAGTATCCCTGGTACCGTCGGGCCTTCCCACATCGGCTCCCTGACATCTCCTTGGCAGAGCCTCTCTCTGATTGGCCCCTCTGGCCCTTTTCCTGGTCCTTCCCCTGGATGCGCCCGTCGTTCACACGCTGGTTCAACTGGCCCGAAAATGGACACACTGAGGTAAAGTAACATTTTAAAATAATCTAGTTGTCCAAGGAGGAAAATGATGCTATCTGAAAATAAATCACCAACATCATTTCTAACCCTACTTATCTTATAATCAGTGATAATAATAGACTGTAGTGTGGAGAACATGATGTGACAGATCCCTGAGCAGAAATCTTTATTCTGTGAGATTCGTTTTGATTTCAAAAATACAATATGAGGTATGAGTCTTGTACAAAGGTAACATTGACAAGCTACTGTGAGAGTGTTTATTCCCAACTTGCTCTTTTGTCAGTACTGGTCCTTACAGCTGTACCATCTCTATAGATGCGCATGGAAAAGGATCGCTTTGTCATTTATCTGGACGTGAAGCACTTCTCCCCCGAAGAGCTGTCTGTCCACATCAGTGACGAGTTCATCACAATACATGCCAAACACGAAGACAGACAGGTCAGAGTGGACTACCGACCAAATGCAGAAATAACAAAAAACTAAATAGATTTGGTGACACTTCACTGACACACTGACTGAATCTGTTTCCAGGACGACCACGGCTTTGTGTCAAGAGAGTTTCTGAGGAAGTACAGGCTTCCTGCCGGCGTGTGTGGAGATGTCACCTCCAGTCTGTCATCTGATGGTGTGCTGACGATCACGGCACCTCGCTCATCCCCTGGACCGGAGCGCAATATTCCCATTTCCTGTGAAGACGGAACACCGAAACAGAAAATGTAGAGCAGAGCACTGACACTCCTGACACCGTTTCACTACTAACCCCAAGTGCTGCCTATTGTCATCTTTAACCTGTCACAGTCGTGTTGGGAGTTCAGCACACACATATATACAGTAGGTGGGGCATACTGTACATGTCTAGATGTCTATCGGTGCAAGTGCCTTCTAATAAACTAGAATCTAACTCCTAACTCCTTATTACTCAGCAAGACAACATTGTGTTTAGAAAAAGACTAACATGTTGAGCCATGTAAAAGAGTCTGTTTGACAGTGCATTGAAGTTTTGCATAGACACACTGTTGTGTGATGCAGTTAATTATTCATACCTCTGTGCCAAACATATTCACACCACCATGTAGCCACTATGTAAATGCATCAAAGTCATGTAATCATGATTTGTAAGGCAATCCCTATCTTCATCAGGCTATAGTTGTTTGTTGTATGTATTACAACATACAATGTCTATCCTCTCAAAATTGTCAACTGAAGATGATTACAAACTGTGTTAAACTTAATTGTATCTGTAGAACACAATACTGGCAGTTTGTGTAAGATGCCAACTTGTCTGTTGCATGAGATTAGTGTTAGTTTCAGTATGTGTTAGGAGGAAGGAGTTCTCTGGAGGCATATCTAGTCATTTTTAGTTTGTTCAGCAAAAAAAAAAAGCCACCAAAGGACTTGGGACCAGGTGTGTAATCTGTTGAGAGGAAAAGGATGAATGAGCAGGAGGGAAAGTAGTGGACAAGGAAGGAACTGATCACTGGGCTCCTTTTCCAGAGAGCATGGACTGGAGCATGGACTCTGAGCTGCTAAGGATAGAGAGTGTGTGTGTGTGTGTGTGTGTATGTGTGTGTGTGTGTGTGTGTGTGTGTGTGTATGTGTTTATGTGTTTGTATGTGTGTGTGTTTATGTGTGTATGTGTTTGTGTGTATGTGTTAATGTGTATGTTTGTGTGTGTGTGTGTGTGTGTGTGTGTGTGTGTGTGCGAGAGAGAGAGAGAGAGAGAGAGACAAAGAGAGAACATTTGCTTGTAGATGCAAGAATCATCTGCTTTGTCATCCCATGATATTGGCACCAACCCTGTGGCACCTTATTACAGAAATACATCAAATGAAATAAATGTTGAAACTTATATCTAAAAAAATATATCATGGGCCTGCTGTATGTTCTTTTTATGTCTGTAGTGTTTATTTTTTCCCCCCAAAAGAACAGCATGGAGTACATTTACAGAGAAGGTGTTGTATCAAACTGCTAAATGTGACTCAAAACATAACCATCACTTGTTATGCATACAGGTTGAAGTTTTTTGAATTATTATACCATCAAACATACAAATATATTGGTTTTAACACCTGTGCTTTGGGAATATTCCCATTTGTTTTTGATATAATTCTTTGGGGGGAAAAGGACAAAAAACGTTTTTGTCACCATTAGTACCTTTTAGCAGAAAAAAAACATGCACAAAATGTATTTATATATTATAAGACATTTAATACCTGAAAAAACACATACAGTCAGCATAAGTGAGAATGTAGGCTGTGCGATTTATCTAGCAATCAATCAACAGCAGAAGGAGTCCAACACAAAGCGTTAAACAGCAATGGTTCTTGTTTCAGCTCTTTCAAATCCCGATGATGAGATCTAATAACTTTCTAGGATTATTTGCTGCAATGTGTAGCTGCTGCCCATGTTTCTCTTTGCAATTGCAGATTATCAGCAGTACCGATATACTGTACATATGCTATAACATCAACAATGTGTGTAAGATCATGTGATACCAAAGTTGTAAAGTGTGTTTGACAAGCGTGTCGTTCTCTTCATCGGTACATACATCATCAGTAACAGTAGAAGTCCCATTTCTGGAAACAAGACGAGAGGTATAGTTAGAATAAAGCATCAAATATTGTATGCATGTGCATGTGTGTGTGTTCGTGTGTCCACCCACCGTAGTTGTAACTTCAGTGCTGGCTGGCATGAGAGGGTGTGTCTCCTCCACAACGCTGCTGGGGAAGTGGCCAACACGAGCCTCCTGTTGGCCATAATAAGAGTCTTGTACCTGCAAACAGATGATACAGACAAACGCTGTTGAGAACACTTCTGAATGTGTTGATTGATTGAGTGCTGCACATGGATTACTCACACTGCCAGCCCAGAAGAGGTTCCCTCTGTCTTTAAGCATTGCATATACATAGACAAGCTGCCCCTGTCTGATGGGGATGAACCTGCAGTCTCCAGGATAGTAGTCCTGCACTGCACGAGCTATCAAGATGGGGTCTGGAGAGGAATAAAAAGGAGAGTGATGGTCATAGTGGACATAATAAAGTACTTATTGCAGTAAAAGGAACGTGAGCGTACTACTTACGGCTGCATTCGGAGTCGGCGCAGAGTTTCCTGTTGGAAAGTTTAGGCATCTGCCGTCCAGCTTCAGATGTTGCCAGCAGAAGCCACATGGAACACAGAACGAGCCAGAGTTTGCAAGTCATGTCTGTATGTGGATGCATGTACTGATCCAACGGTCTTTGTTTAGGTTTGATGAGCTTCCTCTAACCCTTTTTTCTGTTTGCTGTCTCTCTGAGAAAGAAGTGTAATGACAGCAGTCCCCCTTTTTCTACACTCCCTACCCTCTCTCTCTCTCTCTCTCTCTCTCTCTCTCTCTCTCTCTCTCTCTCTCTCTCACACACACACACATACACACACACACACACAGGACAGAGCTCCTTTCAAAACATTCAAGCAGGTAAACAGGATGGGGGATAAGGAGGAGGAGAGCCAGATTAGACAGACTCTGGCTTGTCTCCTGTCTTTCCCCCCTCACCCCTTCTCACCCGGTTTCACCCTGTCCCCGACAGCCTAATGTTGGACTTCGCAACAACACATTCCTGAGAGTTAATATGCTGTATGTTTCCCCCTCATTATTCAGCCACTAGATGTCAGAGCAATGGTTGTAAACACACGTTCCCATTGCCCCTGCTCAATCTGCTTCTTCCTCCCTCTGATTACTCCATTTAACTTAACTTTGGAGGTGGAGCTATTCTCTGTATTTACACGCTGTATGTTCCACTGCCAAGGAAACTAGCTGAGCCTCTCTTGTGCAAACACACCCTCAGACACACATACACATTACCAAACACACTCACCAAGCAGGAAGACTGTACCTGTTTAGTACGTGTTGGCTGGGAACTGCCAGGTAAGACAGACTTCACTTTTGTTCCTTTGGAATCAGGTAGAATAGGAGTTAAAACAGATTCTGTAATGAATATGTGATAATGATAATTGAAGTGAGAACACATGTTTGGATGTTTGCTTGCATGTTTTTATGATTTATTACAGGTGAGAACACAGATTGTGACATCAGGCGTAAAGACAGAAATGAAAATTCTTTATGGAAATTTCAAGCCTCATTATGGACTTATTGTAAGACTTAGCAGGTGGACACTGTGCTGATTACTTCTAAATGATATGTCTTAAATTTATAATTTTAGAGACCATTCTAGGAACAGTCAATACATTGTTGTATTTGTTGGAAACAAGAGGAGCACAATGCCTTTGGAATTCAGGGAGGGGAGCAGGACACAGATTACAGTGGAGCTGGTATTTCGGTCAGAGTAACAAAAGCGCATGTCAGACAAAAGACCTCCTTAGGGGCCATGTGAGATTATGTTACTAGAAAACAAACTTGGTTTTCACATGTCAACATACATGTCCTGGATTTCACAGTTACAGTTGATAGATATGTTTGTGGTGGTGCTCTGCGTTATTGAAGCTTTTTTTTTGCCCACAGTCAGAGTTATCTGTGAAGAAGAGAAGAACTGAATGGTACCAGCATCAGGACCATTGGCACCACAGTGAAGAAGACGTACTGGATTACTTACTCAAACAGAAAAGGATTTCCCATTGTACAAAAAAAAGAAGCATGGCTGTCCACCTGCCACCTGTCTGAGTATGGATTACAAGACCTGGGATGATGCTTTCTAACTGAGTCCTACAAACCTGTATCTGCCAACAATGTTCAGCACAAGAAAAAACAGTCTGCCCTCCCCGAGCCTGGAGGACTCCTTTTTCCCTCTGTCCTCATCTTCCTCAGTATCGCTCTCCTTTGCTCTCCCTTCATCTACCTCCTCTCCTGGTTGCATGGACAACGCAGGAGGGATAGAGACGGATCTGATTCTGGCTGCAGAGCTGGGACAGGCGTTGCTGGAGAAGAATGAAGAGCTGGCAGCCTCTCTGGATCAGAGCGAGAGGGAGATGGAGGTAAACGATGAGACTGCTGTAACTTGTGTTTTTTTGTCAGACTTTCTAAGATTACTTAAACCATTTAACAACAACAAGCAAATCATGCTGGAGTGATGCTAGCCTGTAGAGCTCATGTTGAAAATAAAGACTTATAAAGTTGTACCTAAAAATTATGAGTTACATCTAATCTATTGATATGAATAAATAACACATAGAATATAAAACCAATATAAAAAACAAGCTTAAAAAATATTCAACATCCATTTCACCACATGGATAATGAGGATAAAAGTGCAGGGGCACTGCTGGTTTTCTTTCTGTGTGAATCATTTAAACACGTTTATTGCCCTAGCGGCCTTAAGATGTCTCTCCAAGTCAAAGTGAGAAGCATATATTTTTTTATGACACATTATAACATGATGGTAGGAAAAGCACTTGTGTCAAGAATAATATTAATGTTCGCTGAATTCCATTGAGCTGCTTAGGTTTCAGGGACCGGTTATTGTCTCTGACTCACCATCACACTGCAACAGAGCCTTTGTCATTGTGATTTTCCTACTACGTCAAAATCCGTGCTAAAATTAATCAGCCTTGAAACCCGCAAATGGTGTAGTTTCACTTCACACTCAAAGTAACAAGAGCACAGAAATGAAATGATCCATCTAATTCAGTGTCTGACATGTTCACGGCCCATAAATGTTATGTTTACTGTCTCAGGCTTTACAGCAGGAGAAACACGTTCTTCAGAGGAGGCTGGAGATGAACGAACTGTCGTCGGGTCAGAGAGAGGCAGAGCTGACTGCGGACTTGGCCGCCTTGAGTGCTGAGTTGGAGCGACATCACAGCCAGGGCAGAGACCGGAGAAGAGATGAGAGCGAGCAACTGACTCAGTTAGCCAGTCACAACCAGCGGCTGGTGGAGCAGCTGGCAGAGGTTAGTTTGAGGGCAGTCCTAACCCTGCCAAAGAAAGAGTCGTGACCCTGTTGCAATGCTGTTAGAATGGACAGCCTAGGTGTAGATGTGTGCGTGTCTGTGTGGGAAGTGTTTGCGTTCGTGTGGCGTCACATCACGCCCACGCAGACGGGAACAATGTGGACGAGCAGGTTTTGGGAGTTCTATCTTTGTCAGTCAATGAACAAGAGCCTTTGTCAACCTTTCCATCTCCCTCCCATCTAGGCCGTAACTCTGGAACACTCCTTGAGGACTGAGCTCCGTTCCCTGAGGGAAGAGATGGAAGAATCATCTTTTAGCCGCAACATCAGCTTCACACAGATACAGAATATTCAAGCAGAGGTATATATATACCACTTCGAGATCACTGCCACAGTAACTAGCACAGTTTTGGTGTGACTGTAAGGAACACATGCCCCCTTGAATGCTGCAGGGGAGTAGGTCATACACAAAAGGTGTTACATTTCATGTCAAACATGGCCAAATAATACAAAGTTATAATGCAATGTTAAATCATAAAGCTGTTTTTATTATTGTGTTTTTTTCTAGAAAAAGACTAAGTATGATCTTAGAATTATGTGAATAATGAAGAAATATTTATGTCAAATCTGTTTATCAATGAATTGTATGTGTATTTAAATGTTCATCAGAAACATAATGTGTGTTCATCCATTTTTTCCTTCCTTCCTGCACAGAACAGAGTTTTGCTGGAGCGACTGTCGTACATGGAGGCACAACTCAAAGCTGCACAGGAGGACAGCGATAGACTCCGAATGGAGAGAGAGGGACAGAGAGAGAGACTGTCTGAGCTCCAGGTGTTTCTGAAGGAGAAAGAAGCAGAGGTGAGGATCATTAACTGACCGGTACATGAACCCCAACACTGATAGATAAAGCGGAGCTCTTTTTCTAAACTCATCACTAACAGGAGACACTAGGTGTGCGTGTGTCTGTGTCTCACTGCAGTGTGTGTTTGTGTGTCTACATGTAGATAGAGCAGGAGCAGGGAGTTGTGTTTGAGTTGCGTACCTTGAATCGCTCTCTGCAGCAGAAAGCTCTGGGCCTGGGAGACGAAAGCATCCTGGACAGTGCTTGCACACAACCTTTGTCTCTGCTTAGTGAAATTCAGCAATCACAGGTATACACAGAGACACACAGAGCACAGCTCAATGGCAACTGAGCCGACAGGCGCACAGTAACATCACATTCTCGCTTTTGCTTGTGTGCACTTACTCTGACCATCTACTCACATCTGCCTTTTACTAGTTCGATATTAACTCATCTCTGAAATTCCCAACCTGTTAACATCAAAAGCACAAACAGCTGCCATTAAGTGTTTTGACCTCACTGATCTTATCTCATCTGTTGTGTTGTTTCCTGTTACTCAGGCCAAAGACGCTCTCCTGGCTCATTCTGTAGTCCTGCAAGCAAGAGATGAAGAGATACAAACACTGAAAGAGGAGGTATATATACACACACACACACACACACACGATTTGCTAATTATTACTTTGAATTACCTCACTTCGATTGAGCTTAACAGTGTAACATGTTTGAAACTAGAACACTTTTCAATAAGATAAATACATCTGCCGAGGTAGAACATTTTCTCTGCACTCACCTGAAATCTGACTGCATTGCCTGAATGTACAGTACGAGACGCAATTTGTGATATCATAACTAGTTTAGTCAGTCGTGGTCCACTATCAGAACTCACTGAAAATAAACTTTTCAGTTCTTGCGTCCAGCACTCGATTGGGGATTTTTATATAAAAGATAAATATTTTAATATGTTTAGCATTTTATTAAGTCCTCAAACATTCCTGGAGGGGATCACAGGAGTTGAGTGCTTTAAAAAAAAAAAGGAAAAAGGAAATGTTGCACCATTTTTATGCCTTTTCTTCACACTTTGCAGCTACAGTCTCAGCGAGAAGAGCTGGAGACATTGAGGGCAGAAATCCAGCCATTTAGAGACAGCCATGAAAAGCCAAGCTACAGGTAAGACCACATGACAGCACATCTGTTGATTCGATTTGAATTGATTTCATTTTAAAACACAGTGACATGTGTTCCTCTAATCATCATGTCAATGTTTAGTTCTTTAGAGAGTGAGTTGGCCACAGTGCGCCAGGAGAAAGAATCACTCACTCAGCAGCTTCTCAACACCATCCAACACAAGGTGGTGTTGTCTCAGGAGCTGGATGCCTGGCAGGTGGGTCTGTGTTCATCGATCAAAAATTCAACAGTTTACCTTCAGGCAACACATTTAAAATAGTACAGCGTAAAGGTTGATTTCTTTTGGTTTTTCATCTGAACCATACATCCCGTTGCAGGAGGACATGCGGATGGTGATCAATCAGCAAGTGCAGCAGAGGGAGGAGAAGATCGAGAAAGACTCTCGGCAAGAGAAAGAAAACACAGTAGGACTCCAAAGAAGCAAGTCTTTGAAAGTGAAGGGAGAAGGAGGGAAAAAGTTCTTCTCTTTTTTCAGAGACAAATGACAGGGAGTCATCCTATGTCTTTGCCACTGTGAGCTAATGTCGCCAGAAGTCAAATGTTTACAGACCTTACATATGAAAATTTGTACATATAATATATGGATGCACAGTAATAATAATATCAGTTTTTAGGATTTTTAAATTAAAAAGTTAAAGCCACTAATAAGCCTCTACTGGGTTTTATAATATTTTTAACGAAAAGTGCCTCCGTTTCTGGTTCCATTGCTGGCTCACTTACAGCTAATGTCTTTGCCTCCCTCCTGTCTGAACACACCTTGAGGTACGAAACTCTGACATATTTAAATACATTTATGACAAAGCAACTATTAAAACAGCCACCAGACACGGAGAAACACATTCATTTAGTGTCCCTGGTGTTTCCAAAAAAACTCACTCTCCTTTTAGTTTTGGTCTCCTGAGAAAAATATCTGGCTCTTAAGTTTCCCAGAAAACCAAAACAATGAGTTAAAATAGGTTAAAACAGCAGAATGGAGCTGAGACTAACTTAAGCGTGACACCTATAATGATACATTTCGTCAATATTAAAAAATATTGATAGTGGAACGTAAACATAACATGAATGCACAGCACTACATCTTCAGAACTACAATATATTCCATAATAATAATCCAAAAATAATTATCGTTATAATCTGTGAAGAAGAAAAAGAGTTTAACTGTAATATAAATAACATTTTTATTAAATTAAGTCCAAAAGACAGTCATTCCTTTCCACTTGTACCCATGCTTATATTTACATAATGTATAAATAATACATAAGAAACATTTCATTTGTTTAACAGGACTGGAAATTCCCAGAATCAGTGTGGTTAGTGCAGGTTGCATACAGGTCAGTGTATATAAACATACAGTACAGTTCTGGTTCAGTGGAGTTAATGCACAGCCACTCACACGTTCCCTCAGCTGGGGTTAGTATTGTTCACGCGTGGAATTCTCACACACTTTTACACGCTGGCAAAATATATGACAATCACACAGAATCAAACACGTTTTTTAGGGATCATACTAATGTTTCAGCATGACCCCTTTACTAAGACTTAAACAAAGCTGATACTACTGCTCAACACGTTGTTTCTAGATTGATCCTCGAAGCCTTGGTTGGTGAAAATGATCTCACAGTAACTGTATTAAGATAATTTATTGGTGAAAATGTATCAGCTTTATTTTGTTGTCTATCAGCATCATGTGGTAAATGCTGGGGGAAGCAACTGTTTTAAACTTCATCCATTTTGTGCATTTAAGCAATCGGACGCTCCGAAATTCAGCGCTGCACTGATGAGCTACACTGTTTGTTCAAGTTGGGGGGGGGGGTCATCTATTACTTTTTCAAACCACAATGTGCTGAAGATAATGGTCGCTATACAGGTCGGGTATACATAAATTCTAGTTATACATTATTGTATTGTATTTCAATCCATTCTATAAACATAAAGTTTCTTTACATCTACCTACATTATACAACCTAATTTATTTTCAGTTAACAGTTTGTCTCTTATACATCCTGTTTTCATTGTCCACAAGGTGTTGCCCAGTCTGATTTGAATGAGACGAAAACTTATCTCGAGTCACATATGCTGAGCCCCTCAAAATGTTAATCCAGTCTGCCACTGTCACTCAATCAGAAAACGTAATCTCCATTTTGAGAGGTAGGTTTCAATATTTAAAGAAATATTTTGGGCTTCAACACCCTAAAAAAAATCCACAATGCTCTGCTGGTCCCAAGTGTTTTCCCTGAAGCTGATAAACCTTAGAAGATTGGGTCATTATGAAGCCTCTGGAGAAGAACAGGTCTCTAGACGGCCGTCCTCCTGGACTGTGGGCTGTAATGCCAGCAGGGGGGAGTGAGGGACTATCCCACATGGACACCTAGCCCCACTTGCAGTTTGTCACCTCGGTGATTTACAAAGGCGCCCATTATCAAGGTGGCAGGGAGCGGGGTCAGGCGCTTCTCCAACACGCCTCCTATTATACACCGACTGTTTATCATACCTGGATACACACAAAGAAAAAAGGTATTTGTATGTTTTTCTGAATTTTTTTCTTAAGCATGACATCTGAAAGAAATTTACCTCGGAACACCATGTTGGCCTCTGGGAGTTCCATCTTATACCCAAACGAGGTTGTGGTCTCCTGCGTCCGGGTACTGGCTTCAAATTCCACTCCAACTTGGATCTGGTGAACACGCACACATGCACATGCATTTTTGCAAAACGCACTTAAGTATATGTTGTTTTTATACACCATGGAGCTCGGACCCTGAGAGCCGTCTGAGTTTGTGTTCAGATAGAGTGAAATAAGTATCATATATTTTTGGATACAAAGTTAAATGTAAAGTGAAGGTACAAGGTTGATAACTGCTTATATGATAAGCACATTGTGTTATATTTTATGCATGAATTGTGCTTTATAAATAAAGTATTATTTTCATAATTTGCTTTACCTGTTTGTTGGCTCTGTGGTAGAAGCTTGCGTGGGCACCTCCTTTACCAGCATTCAGCGTCGCCACCCAGTTTGGTCCTGCGGGAGGAGAAAGTGAGTTGCTGATGCTCGATCAACCAAAACAGATCAGAGAGTGTGTCATCTAAATCAAGTCAGATGCTTAACAAATCAAAACAACATCTCACGTGAGTACTGTCCAGCCAGAGTGAGAATTCCTCCTTCCTCTGCTCTTCCTCGATGGTAGACCAGCTCGCCTCCTAACACCAGCCCAGAGGACACACTCTGCAGGAAGTGTGCCACAAGGATAACTGTTGCACAGTAACACAGACAGATACATTGCAAATACCAAGTAGATTAGATTATGCAAGGTGGAACCATTTAACAGTTTAAGGGCAGATACTAAAGGACATGGCTTTAAAAAGCTAATATCAATATATTATATCAGTTGAAACAATATTAATTCCCCAACCATATCAACCAAAAATGATATGTATGTTTGTGCCTTTCTACAGGTGAAGCTATAATTATTTCACCCGTAATTTATCACCTGACTCTCTGAGGACGTCTGGGTTGGCTACTGTCACAGCAGCAGTGAAGTCATTCCCTCTGTATTCTGTCTCAAACTGCCACGTGACAAATTGGGACTGCTGAGTCTAAAACACAATTGAGAGTTTGACTGTTGAGTTGTTTTAGGCAAAGAGCATTAGCTTTTTGTAAAAAGAGCACACTTTTATAGAAATAGTGACTGAATGTGGCATGGTAGATGGATATTTAGAGGAAAAAGATGGACATTAGGACCTCACCTGAAAGACTGCTCTGGCTCGCACACGCTCAGTGAGATGCACCAGAGCGTGAGCGTTCAGGCTTCCTGAAGAGTCCATCTCACCGATCAATGCTGGGGCATCCTAAAATGGGAGGAACTATCAATATGCACCCTGACAACTCAAAAATAGGCAGCATCCATGTTTTCTCCAATATAGCAGCTAAAAAACATTATTGATAAAGCTGTGATGAAATATTTATCATCTGATGACCAGTGCTTGACCTTGTCTTTGCTGTAATCGTCAGACTGCAGATGCTCCACATGGAATCGATAGTATGAAGGACTAACAGCGCTGAGGTGCAGAGTATGACTGGCCTGGACGCAAATATATGCAACAAGTTAAACATCAAATATTACAATATTTCAAGATGCATACGATTTAAACTGTAATTGTATTTACATGCAACACATGGTTTGCATGTGAATTAAAGGAAGAGGAAGAGTCACCTTAAAGAAGCTACTCAGAGTTTTATTGAGGATCATCTTAACTCCCTCAATCTGCTGAGGAAAAACGTCTGAGGGGAGAAGAACAGTATGATTAATATCACATTTGGTGCATTTACAGGCACTGTAATCTTCTGATTATTCCCCACTTCTGATAGTGATTGATGTTTTTTTGAAGCTACAGAAGAGCAAATATACTTTTTACACATATTTTAGGAACACAAGTGTATGTAAAACCTAGATGGATGTAAATATATTCTATGTTCAATTACAATGATATTCACATTGCTTTTGGAACGGCTGGCAGCCAGTGCACCATCAGGAAGATGTTGACTTCATGCATCGAGCACTCAAGTCGCGTTACTTCTTCTGTTCAGGGTACTGCCTGCTTCATCGTCAGCGCCTCTTTAACCTATGGCGTGCTTTTGAGCCAGACGTACCTTTGCAGCTCCTGTGTAGAGAGTGAAAGCTGCCTGGGTTGGGCAGGCGGCCATCTCTCCTTTCCCACCGTGGCGGAGTGTCCCAGTGAGCAGGATGTGCGTCCCAGCGAGAAGGAGGGGGGTCTGGGGAGAAAGGCCAGTTCTGATGGCCTGGACCAGAGGACAGAGCCAGGACACTGCCCATGTGGGCGCAACACTTCCTGCACGACACAAACAACAGACAAAAGAGAGTTTTATGACAAACAATTCCAGTAGAACGTTCATATGGATTGTAGACAGTGTCCTGACAAGAAATAACACTAACAAGTTAATGGCAACAAGGATGCGAACAATATGAAATATTCAAAATCGATATTTTTTATTTGGTGTATATTGTATTTGAAACTTGAATTACAGAGATTATTGCAACTGTGTGCCTGTGTGTTGTTTTCATGTGCAGGTGCAGCCATCCCGTTAGCTAGCATGACCTTAGCATCGGCAACAACAACAAAAAACGGTCGCATGCATATGCATGTGCATGTTCTACTTACCTACGTCAAGAGGCGTTAAAATTCCCAGCGGAACTGAGAAGTGCACATTAGATAAGCTGTCAGATGGATATTATTCTATAATAAGACACTAATATGCGATGGCGAGTGATGCTGCCATCAACTGATGCTGTGAGCCTCTTCCAGATGTAACGCTCCGCCCCGCAAGTACGTCCCTCTGTAAACGCGAGTTCTATGTTGTGGTCTGAAAAGTGACACTCTTACTCAATACTATTTTAAAAATTACACAGTAAACATGTTCACTCACCTAACTTTGACTTACTTGTGTTTTGTTTTGTTCTGTAATGTTGGTGTGGGGTCGTGCTCGAGAGCTCCGGTAAGCACCGCAACGTTCCCCCTCGAGTTTTGTTTCCTGTCGGACAACTGTATGTGCGACACAGCGTCCATCGGGCGGCTACAGGTGAGATGCTTATTGAGCCGCAGCGCCGCACGAAGCGGTGGAAGGTCAGCGGCGTCATTTACAGCAACATCAACAGAGCGTGTGTTATTTAGCTTCAGCCATTCTCAGACACACGGTACGGACGTTTCTCACTTCACGGACATCTGCTTAATAAGCGTTTACTACGGTGACGTTGGACCGTGAGGGAGAGCTCAGGACCGCTCAGGCAGCTATTCAACAGGACGCATTCGGTCGTGGTGCTGCCTTTTTAATTCAGGGAGTTTTTTTTCTCCGCATTTCTGTGTAAACTGGACATGCCTCCTTCACGGACCATGTTGTTGGTGGGAGAGGGGAACTTCTCGTTTTCTGCGAGCATGAGCCAGATCTCCCCCGACACGGAGAGCAGCATCACGGCCACTTGTCTGCAGCAGCAGGACGAGGCACTGCGGCACGAAGGCGCAGCCAGCAACGTCCAGATCATCAAGGACACGGGTACATGCTTTTTGCTTCTTCATGCCCCCCCCTCCACATGCATTTTTTTCTTCTTCTTTTGATTAAATCTAATGTGTTGTATTCAGGTGGAACTGTGCTTTTCGGGGTGGACTGCACCAAGCTGGGGGAGTGTGCCTCCCTGCAGGGCCGCGTGTTTGACCGTGTGGTCTTCAACTTTCCCCACCGCGGAAGAAAGAGTGGGGTGAAAAAGAACAGAGAACTTCTCAAAAACTTCTTCCTCAGGTATAAAGTGCATCACACCGTAGGATTCGATCCTTTTCACGGGATTCTCTACTGTCAGATCTCTCTCGAGCAGCCATCGTCCATATCCACAGATATGTCAGCCAGTACAGACCATAGACTGTATATCTTCATTTTTGAGCGTCTGTGAAGCCTTTTCTTTCATTAAAGAGGAAAACATAATCTAAACTCAAAGTCATTCTATTTGCGGATGGAATCAAGTCAGAAATAATTATTGATTTATGAATCTCTTTGTCAATAAAGCATGCTTATTATGTCCTAACTTGATTTAAAAAACACTGTTTTGCAGTTAACTGTTGCCTCTCTGAGTTATGACACTTTCTATCAATATTTACCCCAGTAAGTACAAATTATGACAATATTTGGGTATAATGACCAAGGTTTATTTCTTTTCCCAATACTATTGTGTAACAAAAACTGTTTTAAATGCTCATTGAAATTCAAAAATCTTCTCTACTTGTTATTTTGACCTGACAGTTTTCATAGTGCAACAGTTCGTCTTTATGTTTAGAGAGTAACTTGTGAGCTTTGGCTTCCATTTTTAAATGGAACTTTAAAAAAAAAAAAAACGTTATAGAAAAGCATGATTATATTTCATAAATATCTTATACACTTCCATCCGTGTATCAGTTTATACCGCTTATGTTTTTGAGGGTTGAAAGGGCGCTAGAGCCAATCACAGCGGACAAGAGCGCTTTGGAGGCTATTGGAGATTTGGAATCTCTGCGGGACTTTATCTGGATCAGTAAAGGGAAACTGAATGAATTGAAAAAGATTCTGCGATTATTATTAAGACTGATGACATTCTAATTGTCTGCATACTTAATGAACTGAAAAAGTCTCCAGATTCATGTTAATTTTCCTGTTCCTCCAGCTGTGTTCAGGTGTTGGCTGAAGACGGAGAGGTTCATGTTTCCTTGTGCAATGGACAGGGCGGCACACCGGCGGACCAGCCGAGGCGCGAGTGGCACAACAGCTGGCAGGTAGCTGCCATGGCAGCAGAGGCACACCTAATCCTTAGTGACATCCACCCTTTTGAAAGTGAAAAGTACCAGAGCTACAAGTGCACTGGATACAGGTAAGGAGTAAAGGTGAGTGTTGCCGTGTACAAATAAAAAAATAGCCCTTAGTGTGAGTGTGTGTTTGTGTGTGTGTGTGCGCGCGTGGGCGTGCGTGTGTGTGTGCGCGTGTGCGTGTGTGCATACTGAGATAGGCTAATGAGGATGTTGCTGTCATGCAGGAGCCAGGATAAGGGCTTTCATGTGGCGAAAGCTTTGCTCCATGTGTTTACTCGCAGCCCCCCCTACGTCTCTGCTCAGACTCTTAAGGTGGAGGAGGCAGTTGAAGGGGAGAAAATCCAGTACAACATACCAGCAGAGCTCAGTGATTATATATTCAGGTACAGTAACACAGAGGCCCTCATGCTGTTTGAGCACGAAGCCACCAACGCATGGAAAATTACATAACCATGTGATGACTGTCTTCTCTCTTTCATCAGGGGATTTCTCTGCTCAGGTTCTGTCCACCCTGTCAGATTGGCACAAGATTTTCTTCTCAAAGGACTTGCGGAGAAGTGGTCAGTCGCCATGACGACAGAGTCCATTCCCTTCCTCATCAAGGCAAAACGGCTGCAGACGTGCTGCCGAGATATAGATAGTTCACACTGCTACTGGATCCACCCGCTTCAGAAAGACCTCGACTCTGACATTCGTACCCCTGCAGACAAAGAGAAAGATCAGTTGACACTTTCGGACACTCAGGGACGCACAGACACACCCGACACTTTGGTCGCGCGTGTCTGCGCATGCTCTCTTGATGAGGATGCTGAAGGAGAAAGTAGTGTTTATATACTGCGTCCATCACTGCTGCCTCAGATGGAAGAGCTTTTAACTCAGAAAGAAAAGTTGATTAACAATGCAGGGAGTCAAAGGGAAGCAGGGTGGAATAGCAAAAGTGTTGAAGTAAATAAGGAGGAGGAGCCCTGTGGCATTCGTAATGGTGTAACTAGCTTGTTATTTGGCATTAGTGGCCTGGTGTTCAGGAGCGTGCCTGTCAACATCTGGGCCCTGCCTGTTTTTCACGAGCTTCTCCTTAGAGGTGTTTTCCCTTCGGATTGCGAGCCAATTAAATTGCTTGGACAAAGGCTGAAAAAGCTGCTCGCACCGCATGGGGTCTCCCTGATTACAGCACAGGGAGGTCTGCGTCTGATCGCACAGCCGATGGGTTTGGTTGGTCGGGTGTTTTCAAGCAAAGCAAGTGACGACATAAGCAACGTCAGCATTACTTTTTCCCTAAATTTGGACCTTCTTGCCGTGCTCCTGTTCTCCCTGCCTGACTGGCGGCTGCTGTGGTCACATGACCCACGCTTATTAAAACAGTTTGGACCACGGCCATCACCTGGGACTTCCTTCCACCCATTTTCCCTGTTCCCTGAGCATTTCAGCTTCGACATCAGCTTCTGGACAGGGCCAACATGGGAGGAGAAGAAGTTCCGCGCCGTGGTCCGAGAGGCCAGTCATGGAACGGTGGAGCAAGTTAAACTCGTTGACACGTTCTCGCATCCTGACCTGAGCCAGACCAGTTACTGCTACAGACTGATCTACCACTCACACACACATGCTCTGTCACACACACAAGCCCTCCAGTTTCACAAGCACCTGGAGTCTTTACTTTCCTCTCGGTTGCAAGTCACAATCAGGTAGCTATACATATCATCAGGAGATTTGTCTTTCTAATTTCTTTTCAGAGATACTGCTGGTCCAAGTCTGTCTGTGACAAATTAAGCAAATTACAAGCATCGGCTAAACGACAGTTGAACGGTGTTTACAATAGCTGAGACATTATGGTTTACGGTATGTGTTTAAAAACATGATTGGAATTGTCTTTTAATTATCCCACAATAAACTGTTGTTTAACATTAAATTGTGGTCTGTCAAGAATCATTGTAAAATAGCAATAGCCATATGTCGTACATGATGTTACCAAACCTAAAAGCTATAAAACCAATCTGAAATCCGTGGGTTCCTAGAGTTTAATCAATTTATTGGTAATTTATTGGAAAACAGAGAAATTTGACTGTTAGGATTTAGTTGTGTTGAGTTGAAAAGCAGTCTTTGAATTCCACAAGAATTTTTTCTTGAGAATTGCATTTAAACAAGTGAATTCCTAATTTGTGGTTGCAATGTTGTTTTTTTCCCTTTATGTTGAATTGTTAGCTTTTCTATCTGTTGACAAATGTCACTCTTTAGCATGTCCAGTAGACCTGAACTATTCTTTAATAGGGTGGCACTTTATTGGAGTTACTTAATTAGAAATGTACCAATCGAACACCATACTTCGCCTGCAATTATTACTCATTCCCAGTGACATCATCAGAGCGGGAGGATCATGTGACCTGTTCATCTAACTGCAATATTTTGATTCATTCAAATTGCTCATGTCCATTATTCCTGTACAACAACAACAAGTGATTTGTGGAGGTTTGTAATAATCCCTCATTCAGGTTTTGTTTAAGAAAGCCAAAGCGTCTCTAGTCAGTTAAACATTATTTAGAAAAAGAAAGCACCCTGAAACAATTAGATTAGTTATTAATTCATTGTAAAGTGAAAAAAAGTAATCAACGAAAACTCAATCAGACGCACGTGACACGGACCGCAGCTCCACGCGCCGCCACAGAGACGCGGTGCTCGCGCGCAGAGCTGTCAGTGACCGGACGGAGCCGAACATGAACGAAGTCCCACTCGGCGGCGGCGGCAGCGGCGGTAAACATGGCGGCCAAGGCGCTTCGGCAGCGGAGCAGACGAGGCAGCAGACTGGACGCGAACAACGCGAACGTCCCCGCCGAAGCTCGGCCACCGAAAGAGGAGAAAGGCGGCGATGACAGTAAAGTCACGGACGGTCGGCAGGAGTGAGTACGAGCCCCGGGGGGAGAGACGTAGGACTCCCCGGTGCGACGAGCTCCAGTCCCCGGTCTGACTGACAGCCGGAGCAGGGGGGTGGAGCTAGCTAGCTAGCTAGCTAGCCGCTTTGAAGTTTTGACTCTAAAGACGCGATAAGAACGATTCATAAGGATCACCTGACAACCTACAGGGGCTCGTCCTCACAGTGGTTTGGGCTTCGGTGCCTTTTGGGTTGTGTTTCCTCCCTAATAATAATAACAATAAGTTGTTGCATTGCACATGTTTTAATAATGCAACATAACGCCGCTGAGTTACCTCGTCAGCCCCATTCATTCTCCCCCCCGTGTGTCCACCACCTGACCCACACGGTGGCCAGCTGCCACCTGCAGCAGCGGGCCGGTGGGTGGCGGTCAGAGAGCTTCTCTTCAAACCAGTGACTGGTTGATGTTTTTGCTGATGTGCTGCTCGAGACATTCAGAGACATGTTGACAGTTTGTAAGGTGACGTGTCTTTTAAGGTAAACGTAGCGTGAGGATCAGTGCTGAGCTGAGCAGCAGCTGGGTCGAACTAATCTAACTAATCTGGTGTCGGGGTGTGAACTGAAGGAAACACTGGCAGACAGAGCGAGAGGGGAGTTTATCACCGTTAGCACTTTAAACATGAATGGAATGATGCTCTGGTCGAGCACACAGCTGTCCACATCTGGCAGACAGTTTATTGGGACTGATAATGTTGTGTGAAACATTTGCTATTGTGATTTTTATTTCAAATCATAGCTCATTGTAAACACTGTTCAGGAAATAACGTAGCCATGGATTTAAAGCATTCAGGTTTATTTGTCACATAACCCTTAGTTGCAGCAACAAGTTATATTATGGATAAATTATAGAGCACTTTTCAGGAAAGATGCAGAAATTGCTTGTTATATAAAATCAAAGTTAAATAATATTTTGTTGCGAGGCTGATTCAACAGGCACTAAAGCCAAATCGGAACCACAATCTTTATCATAATATCATAATCTTTATTATGATGCATGTATCATTGTGGGTTGATTAAGAGATTGTGCCATGTGTGTGTTTTGTGATAGGTCAATAAGTCGAGGGGGGCAGGTCTGGGCTCCAGAGGGTTCGACTGCTTTTAAATGCCTGCTCTCTGCACGTTTCTGTGCAGCTTTGCTCAGCAACATCTCCGACTGCGATGAGACCTTCAACTACTGGGAGCCTGTGAGTACCACTCACTTACATCGGCAATCCACGACTGCAATATGCTGCCATGTGTGACCCCTCCTGGGATTTTCTAATATCTATGTCTATAATTTTCATCTCTTTGTTGTTCCAGAAAGTCGATGCCTCCCTCTCTCCAACTGTTCATGACTAAACTGTTGTGTTCACTGTTTTGACAGATGCACTACCTGCTGTACGGCACAGGGATGCAAACTTGGGAATATTCTCCACTGTACGCCATCAGATCTTATGCCTACTTATGGTTACATGCTCTTCCTGCTTGTTTGCATGCCCATGTTCTACAGACAAACAAGGTAACAATTACAAACATTTGCTGTCAAGATGTTTGTGTAGATGTTTTTAAATGATTTACCCTAAACTGCAGGGCAACAGTGTCCTGTTGTAGCAGGATGTATTGTGTTGGAAAATAAGTCTAAACAGAACCGTCCGCTTTTAAGAAAAAAAATTTTTCAGTAAAAATATTAAATGTTTTTTAATTGGGGTGATTGAAAACTGTGAACTCACTTCACACATATACACACACAGATGTTTGTATATTATTTCAGTGCAGCATGTGTAGTGGTTTCAGGCTCGTATTATGATTGTGTTGCAGGTGCTGGTGTTCTACTTTGTACGATGTGTCTTGGCATTCTCCTGCTGTGTCTGCGAACTCTACTTCTACAAGTGAGTTTACCCTCCTCTTACATGCAAGTGGGCATCCGAAGCAGATGTATAGACGATAACCCTTTGGTATTTTTGTGTGTGTGTGTGTGTGTGTGTTTGTGTGCAACACAGGGCAGTTTGTAAGAAGTTTGGCTTGCATGTGGGCCGTCTGATGTTGGCATTCCTCGTCCTGGGCACAGGAATGTTCTGCTCATCTGCAGGTTGGTCTGATTTACTGACATACTTAATTGATTCTCTCTCCTGATTCTCTCTCTTGGTTGATCTTGTGGCACAAATGTAACGCTGCACCAGGTTGAGCGTGTGCACTGAGTGGAGAAGTTGAGATTGTGTGAGTGTATATGAGTAAAACTGCGAGAGTTGGTTTATCATTGCACGTTAATATGGATAATGGTAAACATGCAAATGCATTTATTGAGCACAGAATAGATTAATGTTTGCTAAAATGAAATCATTATTCGCTTTTCTCTTCAAAATATAATTTATGTGCCTACAAACTATATTATTCTGTTATCTCAGATTGCACAGAATTTTTTTTAACAATTTGTTATCTTTCTCTTTTATCCTTTTGCCTCAGCTTTCCTACCTTCCTCTTTCTGTATGTATACAACGCTGGTCGCAATGACAGGGTGGTTTCAGGACTCCACGCCGTTAGCCATTGGGGGTGTGGCTGCCGGTGTCATCGTTGGATGGCCGTTCTCTGCTCTGATTGGGTATGGCGTTGTCGGCAACGCATTTCCCAGACACACTTGTTCCAATGTATTACTCTTTATACAGCTCGGGTTTATTTTCTGTGTAGGGCTCCGATTGCCTTTGACCTGCTGGTGGTAAAGAGGCAGTGGAAAGGTTTTATCACCTGGTCAGCCATTGCTCTACTTCTGCTGCTGGTGAGAGTGTTTAAAGAACACGTTAAAACTAATTAAAACTAAAAAGCTGTGAATTGATTTTGCAATATTGTGCTAATTGTAAATGTTTACAGGCGTTCACCTTCCTCTCCGTTTGTCCTGTTTGTCTTTCTTAGGTCCCCCTGGTGGCGGTGGACTCTTTCTTCTATGGCAAACTGGTCATCGCTCCGCTCAATATTCTGTTGTATAATGTCTTCACACCACATGGACCTGATCTGTACGGTAATATACAAAAGCACACACGTCATTGGCAAAAGATCAGTCATTAAAAACAGAATTCGGCCACACATTCTCACCTCTCTCCCTTCCCTTTATTTTAGAGGATTTGAATTCTGTTATGTCATGAAGCTTTTTCATAAATTTTATCTGGCCTCTTCTCTATATAGTACAGTAGGCTACCATGTTTGTTTTAGCAACTGCAGAAAAAGATGCTGCATAAACTAAAACTGAATTGATTAGTATGTAAGTTTTTAATACAGCGACTACCCTACAGTTGATGATCTTATCTTAACAGAATCTACGGTTACATCTTTAGGTAAATCCTGCAGTTATGAGGTTGTTTCCATGATGATAGTCTGTACATGTGCTGTAATATGTTGCATGTTTTGTGTTGTTTGATATACAGGTACAGAGCCGTGGCATTTCTACTTTGTAAATGGGTTCCTGAACTTCAATCTGGTGTTTGCTCTGGCGCTGTTTTCACTTCCACTCACTGCTCTCATGGAGACACTGTTACATAGGTTCAATGGTGAGGACCGGAGGTGTTTCATACTGTACAGCAGCATTGAAATTGTTGTGTTGTTATTTCTTAAAATCTTTGGTGGGGGTTGTAAAGGGTGTCAAAAACAATTTGTGTGGTCATGATGCACTAAGGTACTTTTTCTTTGTGTTGCTGCTCCGCTGTTAATATTAATCAGTTCAGGTGCAACAAGTTATTTTAGGAAACAGACTGAATGTTGTTATGATGTAATCAAATAACTATATAAATAATATACCTCCTCAATTCTGGTATCATACATTGTACAAAGGGAAAAACAAAAAAAATTGATGTGTGATGTTGTGATTTACATGTGCCTGTTCACTTGTGTGTTTTCTGCAGTGCAGAACCTGGGCCGTCCTTACTGGCTGACTCTGTCTCCCATGTATCTGTGGATGTTGGTTTTCTTCACCAGACCTCATAAAGAAGAGCGTTTCCTTTTTCCCATCTACCCTCTCATCTGTCTCAGCGGGGCAGTAGCCCTCTCTTCTCTACAGGTGTGGTTTGTCAGTTTCCAATTTTTGCTTCAATAACAAATTAGTAGTCTCTGTCAGTTGGCCTCATTAGTTTGAGGTCCCTTTTTAGTCATGGATGTGCTTGTGAAGTGAGTTTTTACAGATTGACTTTATTCCCTGTAGAAATGCTACCACTTCCTGTTCCAGCGATACAGACTGGAGCATTACACGGTTTCCTCCAACTGGTTGGCTCTAAGTGCCGTTGTGGTCTTCACAGTGTTGTCACTGTCTCGCTCTGTCGCCCTATTTAAAGGTGCCTCTGCACACAAACCCCAGGTGTCAGACATGAACTACAAAAATAAAGAGTTCAAGAAGGATGAAATTAGATATTTCTTCCTCTGTTGATAGGCTACCATGGCCCTCTGGACCTGTACCCAGAGTTCCATCGCATCGCCAAGGATCCCACTCTTCACTCAGTCCCTGAAGGCAGACCTGTCAGTGTATGCGTGGGCAAAGAGTGGTACCGCTTCCCGAGCAGCTTCCTACTGCCGCACAAGTCAGTATCCAGGATATTGTATATGTGCAGAAACCTGAAGTGTCACTTCCCTGCTATTGTGGATTCACACATAAATGATTTTCAGGCCAAGATTACAGTTTTCATGCCAGATACGAACGTATACTGAAATCTGAGTCCGCGTATCACTTCCTGACAGTTGCTGTTTCTTATCTCCAGCTGGCAGCTGCATTTCATCCAGTCTGATTTTAAGGGGCAGCTGCCTCAGCCGTACGCCTCCGGTCTTCAGGCCACACAGATCATCCCTGATAATATGAATGATCAGAACCTGGAGGAGCCAACTAGATATGTAAGTCACTGAGAAACAGGCATGTTTATTGACGCAGGATACTGTAGTTAAGAGCATTTGCATGACATTTTTAATTTTGTACTTTGCACAGGTGGACATACGGCAGTGCCACTACTTAGTCGACCTGGACACAGATGAAGAAACGCCGCTTGAGCCACGTTATTCAGCCAACAAGGAGGAGTGGAGCATCATCGCCTATAAGCCTTTTCTTCAAGCATCAAGGTTTTTTCCCAACCACAAGATTTACACACATATAGAGAAAAAGGAATGGCAAAAAAAAATTAAATGAGGCCCAGAATAAGAAACATAACAATTGCCTGTCTCCCCGTGACTTTAGGGAGAATTTCAGCATTGAGCTCACCTGACAATACTCAATATAAAATAAGTCTGTCTTACCTTTGCTGCATTAATAGGAGTACAAGACACTGATGCTGTTTTTTTTTTTCCTCCCTCAGGTCATCTCCACTCTTCAGGGCTTTCTACATCCCATTTATATCAGACCATCACACCACCTACAGGCGCTACGTCATCTTGAAACCGCGGCGACAAAAGCAGCCTCGCAAGCGTACCCACGGCTGACCTTTGAACCGCAGCGTGGCCCAAAATCCTGACAACAGACATCGATCACTTCCCCTCAACACAGCTAGTATTCGTGTGTGATTGTTGGACCTGTGTGCGTGCATGTGTTTGTCTCATGAAACATTTGAAGATAACGGACCCTTTAAGGACATTGTGTGTGTGTGTGTGTGTGTGTGTGTGTGTGTGTGTGTGTGTGTGTGTGTGTGTGTGTGTGTGTGTGTGTGTGTGTGTGTGTGTGTGTGTGTGTGTGTGTGTGTGTGTGTGTGTGTGTGTGTGTGTGTGTGTGTGTGTGTAACTGAATGTATTATAGTGGATGCACACTACAAGATTTTACATGTATTTATCCCAGGACAAACCATTACACACAAGTGTTTTTTTGTTTTTTTTCATCCATTACTTGAAAATGTGGCCTAAAGGATTTTTCTGAAGAGTTAATCTATGAAATCTTGTAGTGTTTGCTCATCTGCACTTGACCAGTCTCTTATTGTGTGTCCTGTTGGGTGCGAGTCTGGAGATGAATAATGATGGGCGGGGGGGTGTAATTAATTTAAGATGGCATATTAATAAAATACAACTGACTCTGAATACAATACGTGTTTTTTAATTTTTTTATTGGGACAGTAACAAACTGCATCAACAGATTCAATTGTGATCTTATTTTATTTGAAGATTTCCTTACGTAACAAACATACAAAGCTCTCTCACTTACAGGAGAGATGTCAAGGCATTAAACATTCTGAATAAATAATAACAATGATGCTATATTTTCTCATTCCCTTCGATATCATGCTGTTGCTGTGGTCAGGCTGCAGGCAGGAGCCACCTGTCACCTCTCAACTGTCTTCGACCCAAATAGAAACTCTAGACCATTAAAGATGAGAGAACAAGTGTATCAATGAGATTTGATTTAAGTTCCTGAACATGTTTTAGTTTAAGGCCATGTCAAAACACACTTGTGTCTCATTCTGTATGAGGTAGCCTGTTTATATCAGGTAAACTAGGGTGAGAACAACACAGTTCAGGCACAATTAAACACAGTTGTCAAATTCCTCCATAGATAGCCAAGCAAGGGCAGCATGACAGGGCCATGCAAAAGGCTGCTTCACACACACAATACAGTGCTAGAGTTCATATTTCCACAAACTAATTGTCATATGGTGAATTGTGTGCCCAGCATGAAAATATAATGGAAACATGTCCACCTGATTTTCAACCTAAAATGTTTTAGAAACATACCACACAGACGATTAAAATCACATACATGCACAGTTTTGTTTTGTTTTTGCCATTCTCTTGTCCCCGTCCACAATCGTACACACACACACACACACACAATGAGCTGTTTAGATGATCAGTAGTTTTCCCTGTTGAACCATTCCTGCTCATTGAAGTATCTCCTTCCGCCGTCAAGATTCGGGTTATTCCTGTAGGAATCTAGAGTAGCATGGTAGGATTTTCGGTTTCCGTAGGTTCCCAGGCAGGTTTGGTAAGTGTCTTCCTTGCCGCCGGTGGTGTATGTCTGATAGAGGTCAGCTTTTACCATGTGTCCTCCAGGCCTCGGTTTGGGGTCATAGAGGTCACTCCCTCCTCTGATGCTGCCGTCGTACAATCCGTGGTCCCCGTACACACTGCTGCCGTAATGCTCACTCTTCGTCGTGCGACGACCCAAACTCCTGTCGTAAAACTCTCTGTGCCCAGTGCGGCCCAGGCTGCTGTCATTCAAGTCCCTCTTTCCTGAGCGGCCCAAGCTGGTGTCGTAGAAGTCACGGGTGCCACGACGTCCAAGGCTGAGGTCATTGAGATCGAGGTTGAGAAAGCAGCTCTCTGTGCTGGCGAGGGTCACGAAGCCGCTCTCCGTATCTCGACCCCCCAGGTTGTCGTAGTCACCCGTCGGCGTGTCAGGAGAGGAGCATATAAAGGAGGTGTTCTTGGTGTTCGGGCGAGCTGAAACCAGGTCATCGTCCTTCTGGGAGCGAATGACGTTGTAGACGTCAGTTGGCGTTGGGCTGGGGCCGGGGCCGAGGTCCGTCTGGCATACTTCAGATTTCTGATGTTTTCTCCTTCTGTGTCACACAGAGAGAAGCACAAGAAGATGCCTCAAACCTTATCAGAGGATGTACATATTCCGTTTTCCTTAACATAATAATTTTTGAGTCAGAAAATATCTGCTTCTTAGTGTTCCATGTGTAGCAAAATCCACATAATAACTTGTATTAGTCAGTGACCCCCTTGTTATCCAAAAACTATCACTACTACAACTTGCATATTGACATGTTCCTTCATCACGATGAACATAAACAAATCCCACTCTAATAATACACACTCACTAGTGTGTATTAATCTGCAGTTAAAAAATAGTCCGCAGCAAATGCACTTATTATTTACTTATTATGCGATTCTAAAGATTTAGTTATAAGTCGGAAAAAACGAGGGGGTCCTCACCGTGTGACGAGCATTTTAAAGCAGCAGACTCCAGTCACAGTCAGCAGCAGCAGTATCAGGGGGATGGTGGGAATGATGATGTAAACCAAATTCACAGCTAAAACAAAGAGATTGGACAAGAGAGATTCCAGATTTAGTGACCACTCTGCTGCCACTTGGATATGGCAGCATCTGAGAAAGCGAGTGTGTACTACTACTGTGGTGATAGGTTTATCAAAACAAATCTCTGGGAAGTCAACCTGTACTTCTGTCCCGGTTGTGGTCACTCGGGTTCCACGGCAGCACGGATGCGGGGAAGACATCTGAAATGAGAGGCAGCGTGGTGGTCAGACTGAGTCACTATATAGTGAGCTCTTAAAATATTCCAAATCACTACTAGATTGTGTGCTGTGTCCATAAATACTGAGCAGCTTTTACCCGTTTGAGTGGAGTTGGGAGAAGGGGATGGGTCCAGTGGCTTATCTGAGAAGAATATAAATCACCGTCAACAACGTCCAAGCATTTTCAAGGTAATTGAACATCGGGTTGGTGTGTGGTCGTACCTGCAGTGTATTTACAGATGAAGTTGTTCTTGGTTTCGCAATTGTCGTCGTTCCACTGGAACATGTAGAGTCCGCCCAGACCCGGGGGTGCAGACGGCTGGTGATACATCACCACACATACCTCATAGCCGCATGATGGCTCATCCAAGTGCCAGTTCCTACAACAATCACACACACAGAGCACATGAGCAGAATCGCTTTGTTTACAGAACTAACATTTCTAAATGTAATTCATTTTTCAAAAAATCAATGGATGGATGTTGGATTTCTATACTTTTTTGGGTACAATCCAAAAAAGTAGCTTGGTTGCACCTAATATAAAAAGGTGTCTCTTGAACACATAGTTCCTAATTTAAATCCATCCTGACTGTTTTATTAAGCTAAAGTTACTATAAGGATCCTTCTGTTCAGACAATATAAGAAGTTGTCCGATAAATCATCCAGGCTGATATATCAGCGTATATTATCTTATTGCAGAGATATCTGTGTCTGCACATATGTTGGCTAATAGGTAATAAGAAACTGCACTGCAGAAATGCCAAAATATGCTTGCGAAAATGATTTCATGCACTTAATTAAGAATTGACTTTGAGCCATTATCAGTTTTTTTAAACTCTCAAAATCAATATTGGTACAGGCCTAAAAAATGGTATGGACAACATGTATTATTTAAAAAAATATATTTCTACATATCTACTATCTCCATATTAGTGTAAATATCAAAAAATGTCATACACACAGCCTTTATGGGATCACACAAATGAGGAAATGCATATCTTCATCATACATTCCTCATTGTACAATCAACATTGAAAATTCCCCAGCCTTGACATTTATTACTTTAAAATCCTCAAAGTAAAAATCTCTCATTTACGACCCCTTTAACTTTTTGAATCCCTCTGACCCTCTAAGACGCACCTAAATGTGGACTTGCTGCCGTCCAGCCAGTAGTACTGTGGGGAGCAGTCTGAGCTGCTGTCCTCGTCTCCACCGTTACGGCGGAGGCCGATCCAGAAGTCTCCGTCCGTCGGCCGGAGCTCTGTGATGAGCTGCTCTATGATCTTCTGCTCAGACGCCGACTCCACGCTCAGCAGCTGCCCTCCGTCCCGCTTGCAGGCCAGCTCTGCCTCTACAAAGTTCAGCCTCCGCCGGAGCTCAGAGAAATAGGCCAGCTTGTAACAGGGCCTCCCTTTCCCTGCCTTGCACACACGTTGACCTGCACACGCACATCAACTTCGTTACACGTGCCACATGTGCACTGGATTTTCTTCTCAGGCGTCAGCGTAATAGAGCATTGACTACAAGATATGAACGTACTTTGGGAATCATGGGAATTTCACACACACACACACACACACACACACACACACACACACACACACACACTACTAAAGATACAGAGTTTGTTCTGAAAGTCTTAATAACTGTATTGTTGGCAGGAGAGTGTCCTACCTCTGGCTTCAAATATATCTGCTTCAAGAGCCAAACATCCAGCGATGAGTAGGGAAGGCAGGTCATCAGGAAAAACCAAACAGATCCAGTGAATCAAGAGTTCAGTGAGTTGTGGTGTTTGTGTTGTTGTTGTTGTTGTTGTTGTTTGTGTGCAGGCTTACCTGTAATGAGGCTCGTGGCTGCAGATGAATCAAAAAACAAAAGCAGAACGTGACAGACGACTGTTAGCAGATCCATTGGTAGGATGGACAGATCGGCTGTGTAGTCACCAATTCACCACCGCCTCTGGTATTTCAGCTTAGTCTTTTTCATGCCGCTGTCCGTTCATCTGGTCGTCGGTGGAGCTCAGGAACTGAAACTAGATCAACTCAAGAGGTGTGACGTTCAGATGTGAGATAATGCTCCACAAAAAGGTTGAATTTCAAAGAGAGGCGAGTCGCCTGTTCTGTCCGTTGAGAGAGGGAGTATGTGAGACAGAAAGAGGAGCAGGGTGAGGAGGAGAAAGGACTGTGCGTGTTTGGGAGGGGGCTGTAATCTGTTAAGAGCAGTCTTAATGATTGGGAGAAGAGGCTGCATCGATTGCAAGACATCTAATCATGCAAGTGCTTCTCATCGTAAACGCTGACAAGAGGCAGATTTCACTCCTTCCTTTATTACTTAAGCTTTGGGTATTACCATTACAAAAGTGTTACATGAAAATGATATCCTTTAACTCGATCAGGGATGTTTTTAAAATATTTCTCTCAGGGCCGTCCCGCAACGTTTTCTTTTAACTTATTGTGTTTCAGGACGAAGCACGAGAGAGATGGCCAACACAGACTAAGAGGAGCAACACTATCTTTCTTAACCGGGTTATTAAAACGCCAGAAAAGTGAATTCAAACTTGAGATATTTCTCTGCAGCAAAAGATATTTATACAACTGCAATTGAAGTTCGGGAATAGATATCCCTATCAGGACTGTGTGGGTGTGGTTTGATCAGATTTCATTTGCAGTGGCTTTCGGAAAACGAGCAGCATGACATCACCCTTTCTCCAGCCATACCCACTTCAAACAGCGTAAAAGAGTCGAGACAAATACACAAATGGAGAAATCTAGATTGAAACATAACTGAAATCATAGTGTCTTCAACAGATTTTTTTTTCTTGCTCATTTAGAATTCGCAGTTCCTTAAAGAATGTTTTTTTTTAAAGGTCCTCAAGGCCTGATAGTTTATAGCTCAGAAATGAAGAAGTAAAATGTTTTGACAAATGACAGGTTTCAAATGAGTCAGATTGTTAATATATATATATATTTGTAGATTTTTTAATTTTATTTCATTTTCTCAAAAAACTGTCTTTTACAACATGTTACCATGACACCTATTTCTTGAGTGCAAGTGATAACCACATAAAATCCCTTGTGACTGATAATTTATATGAATAATATTATTTGAATTAGAAATATTTTAAATGAATGATGTTAGTTTTAACTCTTATTCGTTTTCTTGTGTAAAGTTGGCACAATAAATACGAAAAGCCACAACACTGCATGCGCTAGCTCAGTGTGCGTGATTAAACAAACATCATATAATGAATAAGTGATCTTCAGAGATGCTGCTTTAAGATGCTGCTTTTTGTTCCCAGTGGAAGAGCCATGCAAGCTGTTTCCCTGTTCCCAGTCTTTGTGCTAAGCCAATGAAAAAGATTAACTTTGGTGACATGTTCAATTTATTTCACAAACTCAGCCCGGACACATTTTTATATTACTCCGATTAATATAGAGTTTAGTATCAAGGGAGACCATTCCTCGGCCGTCTATAATTTCATATGCAAGTGCCGGGCTCAGCAGAAACCATGGCTGCATGTGAGCTTGACCTGCTTTTTTCTGAGCACAAATGGGGGGTAAAAGTGTATGTATGCAGTTCCTAATGGTAGTAATTTCTAAAATGGCCCATAAGCTTGATTTAGGGCTTGCAGAGAGACAGATCAGCCAGAGTTTAAATAGTAGGATGCTTCATCAGGAATATGCTGCGTGTGCTAGCGTTGAATAGGGGAGTGAGGGAGTGAGGGCGGGGGGAGGGAGGCTGCCCTGAATATACTGTCGTCTTCACTCATGCTGCTAATCCGTTTAGATGTAGATTGATACCAGTCAAAGAGTTTCAGCTTTGTTTAAGTGGAAGGTGGGCTACAGGACGTCTGCGTTATCAGGTGATGCTTTGGACAATAAAAGTCTCCCCATGGGACCCCATGGGACCCCATAAGGGACGGTCCTCGCTTTACAGCATCTGAGACCACAAGAGGGTTTCATTCAATTAAAACTCTCCCATTCATCCCTCCTCTCACATAGTCTGTCTTTTTCTGTCTCTGTCTCCCTTCCTCATCCCACGGACCTCCTCCCTCTCTCCCAATTTGTTAAAGGGGAACCAGATGAATGTTCCCACGGGAGGCCAGTGCATCACTGAGCCGATGCACCACCACACACACACACAGACACACACACACACACACACACACACACACACACACACACACACACACACACACACACACACAAAGACGCTCCCTCTCACACAAGGTTCACAATGTCAGAGAGATCTAACATTGACGTTAGAAATTCACCACTGTTTGATGTTGGACATTTAGCCAATAGGCATTAGTAAAGAGAATTGCTGAATGTAAATCTTTCACTGAGGCTAATCCTGACAGCATAATGGTCAGCAGATCATACTTACACGGTAAAATAACATGATTTGAAGCCATAAACTGGCTTTGACCAATAACAAATCATTTGTAATGCAATGGCCTTGTTTGTGGGCTATAATAACAGCCGGGCAATGAACAACAAACTCAGCTAATTTCCATCTGAAAGCCAGAAAGGAGAAGAAAAAAAACTTTAGCGCGCACCAAACCAAGAACTTGAATTACCACTAAATCTAATTTGAATGATCTGACTTGGCATGCCGCCAGGCTGAGTGTCCGCATTGCGTAGGCCAGCGCAGAGAGCTGGAAATTGGCCCTGAGTCATTGACCTGAGGGGGAGCGGGACGGCTCCATCGGCAGAGCAGCATCCATAAAAGAGTTTTAATGAAACCTTTTAAGTGCTGTAATTCTTTTAGTCGTTCCTTTTTTGATGCAGGTGTGGAAAAGGCCTGAGAGATGGAAATTGTTTAACAACCTGTGCTGGTAAATTCATAAACAGTGTGTCATGTAAATTATGATAGCAGCATTTCTACTTTGAATTATTGTCCGGGTCGCCTCCTTCAACTCCCGCATTGAGACATTGAGCAATGTGCAGCTTACAAAATACTTAATACCAGTTACTTAATAAACATTATGGATTTCCCCACATCTTACAGTCTGAGATGTATTAAAAGATTTTCTCACTGACTCTTCTCCAAACTTTTTGATGGCTGTCATTTATGGGAGCCTGTTTGTTTATTCGTCTATTTTTTAGTTTTAGGGGTTTTTTTGTTTCATCAAACTGTGACTTGTGTCTGAGCTGGTCAAAATGAAACCATAAATCAGACACAAATCAGTTGGTCAAGATAGGGAAAGGACATGCATGAAATTTCTATCACTGTGTATTGCATTCTCACTCTACAGTAAACAATGATACGATGATGATAATAAATACAATGGATAAAACAAAGTGTTTTTTTATTAAAAGTAAATTAACACAATGATACAAAAATCATATGCAACACAAAATAAAGCAATTCAGCAGATTGTCTTGGAACAGTCAGCAAAATTAATAGCTACAACTATATCAAAAGTCCAGGGTGTGTTTTGGATCAGCTTCTCATAAAAAAAAAAAAACCTGGGTAAATGCTGATTTATAACCTTGTTTACACGTTGGCTGGTGATTGAAAATGATGAATAAATGAATGTGAAGACTGGATAAAGTTCTGAAAAGCACAATTGACAATTTGCATGACTATCATTGCGCCTTTTGAGAATGGCTGATGCCAAAAGTTTTTAATAATATTAAACTGTATCTACTGTATATAGGTATACGATTCATGCGTAAAATGCAACACAAAGTGCTTCACAAATCACGATGCCTTTTGTGAATGTATGTATGCATTTGAGGAGAACATTTGATATCTTTTCTATTCTGAACTCCGAGACAATTACTGGATGAGTGTTGGATGAATTCAATCATCCACGATCAACTAGCAAAATAACATCATGTAAATGAATTTAGTTCTTCAAAAACTGAAGTGGTACATATTCGTCCTGGGTGTCATTTCCAAGGATAGATTTGAGAAAAGGGACAACTCTGAAAAGATTCATGTGGAAATCTCTGGAGGTCTCCACTGACTCGACGACACCTCCCGCCTTGCACACATTCTTTGTTCCCCAGCTGACCAAGGCCACCTGAGAAAGAAATCGTTGGTTACTCTATACAGTCGGTCAAGAGTTTACATGGTCAAACTGTTGCCTCGTTAAAATGGACTTGATTTTCCCCTTTGGAAATATTTTGCCTCCAGATGTTGCTCATTTTTGACAGAATGTTTGATGCACGGAAAGGAACTGCTGCTCACCTGTACTGTGCGATGCTCGTAGTTCTTGAACACAGCACCTCCAGAGTCGCCTGTCCCCAAAAATACACATACATATGGTCACAACAAAATCATTAGACTTCAGATTCTGACCAGCACCGATGTAGTTTGTATGTTAGTATATAAACTGCTTCTTTTGTCATTTTCCTTACCCTAATAAAATTGTTCTATCTTAGCTCAATTCAAGGATGTTTGTGGGATAACTATCAGCTCCTCTCCATAGAGGGAAATTACTTTTATAGGGATCATACCTGTACATGCTATATGATCTCTAAACGGATTCCGACCACCAGTGCACAGGAAGTTATCAGTCACAGCAACCTCTAGATTATCTAGGGTTATCCCGTCTGCCTCTAGTGCATGTCGGACGCATGCCCCTCTCTGCATTGGAGGGTTGGAAGAAGAACCACAGCTTTAGGTCTTGAGTAAAAAAATTAAGAAAGCAGGCATATAAAAAAACATAAGGCACATCGCAGCACAATAGTTTGAAACTCACATTATCGCCAAGCTTCGCGTGGGCATCTTTTTCCTCCACCGTGTTTCCTATCTTGGTTAGGAAATTGAGTTTTTCAAGTTGATTCTTTAACAGAACCTGCTCTGTATTTAGAGAACACAAAATTACAATAAGTTAAGGAACTTATGTCACAATATGATTATTGGGACCATCTGAAGATATTTACACACCAGAATTGAGAAAGAAGGAAAAAAATCTAAATCTAAGCATACTAATTTGAAGACCAAATAATTGATCGTCTAATCATAGCCTAACCCACTGTCAAGCTTTGTCCTTGGTGAAGCTATGTGCAGGTGCTTAACCATGTTACTACCTAGAGTACGGTCACAGGCCTTCACTGTGTGTAAGCAGGTCCTATAGATTATGTCATGTTGAGGTTACAAGACCGCGTCTGACGACGTGTCTCGGATCCAGTCGCATCTAATGTTGAGGTTGCAGACTGAAACTCCCTGAATATCTCTCCCCTCGCACTCCCTTTCCAAGAGAGTCGGAGAACAGGTGGCCTTTCGGTTAACATAAAAAAAACCTCTCTGGAGTCAGGGTTTGGTTTGTCCGTTCTGGTCTACAGTGGCGGTGAAACATGCTGGCTATGGCAATGTGAAGGAGTCATGCTAAGCTTACAGAAACACAGCAATCCTTAGTTCAGGTGATTAGAAAACATGATAATGAATATGATATTGAATTTTGTATTCATGACAAATGTTACCAGACCTTGTTGCTTGCAGGTGGATTCACCCACCAGTTGTAGAGCATCACTGGTCTCCTGGGTGCAAGGTATGCAAATAGGTCTGATGGAGATGGGGAAAAAGAATATGACATGAAGAGAATGATGTTCCAAGTTAACAACTTGCAACACGGGAGCATTTATTCATCAGATATAAATAAATTGCTGTAGCCTGTACACACACATGATCTTTTTGTTTGTGCGTGTGAAAGAGCCGTGGAGAGTCTTCATGGTGGAAACCGTTTTATCAATACAGGGTCAATACAGGCAGGGCTAAGAATATAAACATCAAATTATGAACATCAGTATTTGTAGGACACAAGCTGTTACCTAGCAACGCTGGAGATTTCAACATCTTTCTCCAGTTGAATTAGGGCCACATCATAGTCATAGAACTCCTTCACGCCGTCCTTCACCTTCGCATTAATATTGTATTCTGGGTGTAATTTAAAAGTTTTCACTCTTTTCACTGTAGAAGAAACCAAATAAAGTCTTAGTGTTATTGTTACTGTCATTGGGAGTGTAGAGAGCAGAAAAAAATGCCATAAACACATTTTTCAAATCAAAATACTTGACTGAAGTGACCAGAAATAATTCTTACTTTTTTTTCCCAAATTGCTAAAATGCTAGTAAACATGCTGAGACACCTAAAGAGAGAAAATATGAGGAAGCATACAAACATTCACTGAACATTCATCATTACCTTTGCCCTGTCCGTCATCAATCTCGACCGTCACATGCTCGGGTAGATCACCAAATGTGAAGCAGTGAGCGGCGGTCAAAACAAACTGCGGGGTCACCAGAGCGCCGAGGCACTTCTTTGTTCCTCCATTCTTGAGTTTTAAATGATAAATAAATATATGATTAGGTTTAGTAGTTGTATATTTCTTAGCACGACATGACATGACATGATGGTAGATAATGATGAAACGATTTTTGACCTTCACCTTAATCCACTGTGTGGTCACTAATATTTCTGAATAACCAAATGTTCCTCTAAATTTCACATATTTCACACATGAATGAAGAACTTAAAGGAAATGCTGAAACATTTACCTGGACCACAATATATGCCCACCATGGATACATTTTCCTCTTGCTGTCTCTGGAGCCTGTGTCATAGTCCTTGTGGAGACCACATAGGCCCTTTACTTCTTCTTCATCTGCAATACCAAAAATCCATAGTTATTAAAAAAACAATAAAGTCAATGTTGGTAATGCTCCTGAATACAAATACTACTACAGGTTGTATCAGAATAGAATCAAGTCTCAATGTCTAAACTAAACATCACTTCATTTTAGCGAGGCTTTTTTGTGTGCGATCTGTAAATGTTATTTGGATCAAGAAAAACATACGTTAATACAAAGTGTAAATGCGCGCAGAACATGTCGGAGTAGGATCAGGAGTAATCGGATCAACATTAGGTGGTCGGGTTCACACTGTGCCGTCCGAAAGGTGTAAATGCAAACTGTGCAGCATGATCTCATTCTTGAGAAAAAACATCTGCGTGCCAAGTTGAAAGGTCACATGTCTGCCTCGTCCTGCTCGCTGAAGCAGGCATGACAAAAGCCACAGGGAGTGGCAGTGACATGAAAATCTTGATTTAGAAATCAACAATGCATTTGAAGCATTGGCAGGGCTTCCTTTCACTTCCTTTACTCGTCGTGTTTAATGACAAGTCCACCAACTCATCCTGATGCTTATTGAGATTGATCCTCTGAGGACCATCATTTCCTGGCAATAGTTAGATTTGGATATTTCCAGACTGACATTGGCATCTGTAGATGTGAATGTGATCTTAATGTGAACAGTGTGTATGTTTGAAGTTTTTACTGGGCCATTCTCTTGATGGAGATAGATATGACCCCATTATACAGTTAATAATAAATGTGGTCCAGTTGGATACTTTATCATATTTGTCCATGCTACATCAGTGGTTTCGGGGTATACCATAAGATCAAGAGTGATGATTCCGCCTCCTCCCAAGCACTTACGGAAACAAGAGAGACATGTTTTGCTCGCCAGCTATGATCATATATCTCATTTGTGTCAAATTGGAACGTGGAGATGAATGCTGAGGTAAAGATTAGCACACAAATGTGTCATTGAACTGAAAGTAGAAATTCCACCAACGTGTTACCAGATTCACTTAGCCTTCTGACCACACCTACCAATTATTTCATCAAAGGCCTCTTGCAAATTGTCTTTCTTGTCTTTCAGTCTGAAGTAATGCTGACCACCGGTCCCTGCTACGAGGGGCTGAAGGTCTTCATCAATGATCTCAGCTCCAATGGCAAAAATATAAATATCTGTAACAGGATGAAACGAATAAGTTAAACTGAGTGTGTGTGTGTGTGTGTGTGTGTGTGTGTGTGTGTGTGTGTGTGTGTGTGTGTGTGTCTATAAGGGGGGAAAGCCAAACAACTGCAGTGAGGTTAAATGGTGAAAATCTGTACAGCAATAGAAATCTGCACAGCAGATTAAAAATAAACTCACCAAGAAATTCCTCTCTTGATGGAGTCTTTGGTTCACCAGTTTGGTTCATATAAACCATGTTCTTAATTTTTTCCACGGTGAAAGTAGGTGAGCCGCCCATATTATAAGCACCTGCAATGAAAGGAAAAAAAAGGTAAATATTGAGTACAACCTTTTTCATAGATAGATACATACCTAGAACTTTTTATGGTTGAAATTACCATCTGTAAAAACGATGATGACGTGGCGATGTTCCTTAAATCCCTCATCTCCAGATCGTTGCTTTATGATAGCCATTCGCTCCAAGAAGGTCGTAAAGACGAGATTCAGATCTGTTCCAGCATTGTTTCTATCTTGGAGTCCAAACACACAGTAAAACATGACCTCAGGTTCAAACTGTGCATCAAAACAGTATTTCCAACATCTGTTGATGATCTGATCTGATTTTCTTTTTTTTTTTACTCACCGCCTACTTTATAATTATCCAGCTCATTCTTGACATTGCCTAGCACTATTTTGCCATCCAAGTAATCAAGAATGTTGACAACCTCATTAATTTCAGAGGAGAAAAAGATGATCTCATAGTTTGGAGTCACACTGAAGGAGGAGATCTACCGAGACATAAGCGAAACAGTGAAATATGATGTTTAGTGATATGTGAATTTTTGACACAACTTTGTAAGCACATGTAAAATCGGGCACATGCTGTGAAATGTTTTGTTAATGCAACACCTCCTCAACTGCTTATGGTTGTTATTTTGTTGAGTAATTGATTCATTTATCAGCAGAAAGACTTTTCCATAGTGTGCATTGACAACAAGCCAAGGGACTCTTGCCAAGAGGCATCAATCAAGATTATGATGTGTAATTCATAATTAAATTCCCTTCTAATGGGCTGTTGTCCTGGCAGCGAAATGGGATGGGAGTATCTTTTTACACGGTAGGGTAACGGCGTGCCAAGTATGTCAGGCAACATAAAATGCTTCATATGTCATAGTACACCCACAATATGTTCCTTTATAAGACTTAAAATAGTGACATACAGATCTCACATTATGAGTCACATCCAAAAACCTAATCAGTGGCTGAAGCAATGTGTATTCATGTGTGGAAAAATAAAAAATAAAATAAAATAAAGGTATTAAAACTTTGTCTGTTGCAGATGTAACGGTAAGATGTAAAAACCATACAGTGCAAAATATATTAAATAGATAATAGATGTAAAAATAAATAATCACATGAATAAATGCAGATAAAAACAAAATAATCCAATCCATTTGTAAAACTCATGAAATCCTGCCTCTTTTCAAAATAACATTTGCATTTGCATTTTACCCTCTAGCAGCTTTTCTCTGACCATATTCACTGTCAATGAAACAAAAGAACATATTTTATTGCAAAATAAAATCTGCCTCTTTTTCTAAAATTGTTTACATTTTTTTTTCCTGAATTACAATTTAAAATTTGCACAAAAGTCTCTCTTTCAAGACATACTGGGCAAAGCCAATGAAGGGATTGTTTATTTGATCCGATTGTGCAGGCATGCAAATCTTAAAGTTTCCAAATAGCTACATGACATTTCTGTGTGACCCATAAATAATAGGCTAATGGCTTCCTCTGCCATTCACAATCTGAGCTGTAACATTTTCATTTTGTTCGCTATGAGATCGGAAGTGATTGATTAAATGTCCAGACTAATCACACTAACTGCTACATTTTGACATGTTTTAACAACTCAGCAAATTTATTGCCAACATCCATCAACAGCAGCCTGCGCTTTCACTGCGTGTGCATCTTTTAAACCGAGCCCACAATCACCAAAACCACCCCAATATAACTGAGGTCTCTGTAGTTCCAGCACCGTGTTGCTGACTGTTGACTGCAAATTCAGCATATTGTAAGAGAGAGACAGTTCTGCCTCACGTCCATTTAAAAAAACAAACCCACTTTAAAACTTTTAATATCTACAGTTCATTTTGGGTCAATCTCTCTTTGGTTTGTGAGGACGAATCTATTTCTGTTGTTTTTATTTTCATTTTTTAATCAAGAGGAAAGCTGCTTGGTTCTTACCTTTGAAATGAGTTTTGCGACGGCGTTTCTCGCATCAGTGAAGTGTGTGTCCTCGATGCTCTCAGAAATGTCCACAGCAATGTAGATGTTAAGTGTCCCATTTTTGGAAATTCTGATTTTTCTCCCCTCCTGTGTGTCATCTGAACAAGCCACAACAAATGCTGTTATTTTGCCCTGAACATTATATTTCACGTTCCTTTGTAAAAAAAAAAAAAAAAAATTCTACCCAGAAAAAAAGCGTTACAGAAGACAAACCAGTGTCTGTCTGAAATGTTACAGGGTAGAACATATTGTAATAACAACAATGATTCATCTAGCATTGCTGTTAAATAATATGTTCATATTCCTGGAACTCACCGAGGGGCTCTAAAGTGGTGAGGGTTTCTTTGATTGCGCTGCCGAATGCCTCTGAAACCTCCAGAGGAGTGTCATAGGTGTGTTTGTCTGGAAGAAGCAAAAACCAAATGAACAGAAGTTTTCAATCAGTGTGACAAGGTGAAGTGATAATCAAGGAAAACAATCTCCGCAGACAGACGGCAGTGCTCATACGTTCTCTCCCATCGGCAGGAGTTTCAGTCAGTATTTACAGGTGGGAAGCAGGTGAGGGATCATGTCCATGTCGCTGCAATAGTGACTCCTACTCCTTCTAACTAAACTTAACTTATAACCAAGTTATGCTTGGTTAGTGCGACCACCTGCTGAAAGTATCTATAGTTGCCAAAATGGTGAATTATTGAATTTTTTTTAATGTTTTTTTGGATTGTGACAATATTTGTGGGTTTGTAAAATCTTCATCGAATAAAAAAGGGACATTTGATGACATGACATTGCGATTTAACGAGCAGCCTTTTCCCCTGTGCCCTGAAGTTTTATAGACCAAACAGACTGATTGATAAATTGAGAAGACTATTGGTCAGATTGATCAATAACTGTTACGTAATGTCGTTTCGTGCAAGCAGGCAGATTGCTTTGCCCCCGAAACAGACTCAGCTGTCTCGTGCACTGAGAGGCATTCACTGACTGTCCCATAGAAACCCTACAATTAGCACAATTCTTACACATTAGTTGTCTATCTTTTGTGACCTTTGAATATGTGCTGACTGACATTACCCCATTGCGTCAGAATAATAATGATTATGATGACACAGAATATCACCAGCACGTGTATTTGTCTGTCTTACAGTAACATGCCGGCTCTTTGCCCGTCCACTGGCCGTTCTCCTGACACACTCTTTCTTTTGAGCCCACCAAAAACAGTTTGCCGTTGCAGCTGTATTTCACTCTCTCGTCAACCCTGAAGATGTTCCCTGTTCTTGTGGCTCCGGCTGGGATGCCAGGATCCGCACAGTCATTTCCTGCTGCGGTGACAAATATGACAAAAGATTAACTCAGCACTCATGAATGATGATGATGGTCTGTGACGAAAGTAGTTCTCTGTTCAGGTCTCACAGTCTCGACTGCAGATGGGAGTGGAGCCGCTCCATTTTCCGTTTGGTAGGCAAACGCGCCTGGTGGAGCCTCGCATTGTGTATCCAGAGTAGCACTCGTACGTGGTCTCATTGTCCACAAAGTACTTCACCTGAGGAGGGTGGATATTTGTGTATTCCAGCACATTGGGGTCTGGGCATTCAACAACTGCAAAACAAATCAGAAAGCTCCTGGGTTAATCACGTAGAGGAGGCCGCCTGAGGCGAAGGGAAACATCTCATCAGCACATCACTCACTCCTGCATCTCTGGGGTGAAAATCTTTTGGGCTTTGGTCTCCAGGTGCCATCAGGCTGGCACAGGCGGGACAGGGCAGGGGATGGATAAAGGCCCTCGGGACAGTGGTAGACCAACAAGCTGCCGCTCCTCAGCTGCTTGCTCAGTGTGTAGTGACCTCCCGCCATTTGCATTCCCTCGTCCGGACAATCACACCAAACTTTACACCCTGAAAAAGGAAAAGAAACATTTTGGAGGCCAGGGTGTAGCATCATACTCATGTTTTTAGGACACTCCCCCCGCAGCCACACATTGTGCAGTTGTTTTCAAAAGATGAGTGATACCACATATCGACTAAAGTCATCTTCATGTGAAAAATTCAGATTTCAGAGAGCAGACATTCTGACTGGAAAATATTGGATGGTATCTTTCAAATGGGAATCTAATGTCAGTACTGATATTGATGTTAATAGATGTTTTCTACAGCAACTGAAATGGACAATTTCTGTATTAACTGTTACTTTCCAAGACTTTCAACATTTTCAAACACAAGCCACTGAAAAATGTCGACATTATACATTATACACAATTGTTTGAAAATTATATTTTTACTTGTTTAGTTTATAAGTTTATATTGTTTATGTTACAAAACCTGACTTACAGTAAAACCTGTCTTACAGTTGATATAAATACATGGACATTTTGTGCGTCTAAAAATTAAAAATAACATGTAAACACTATTTGTGTGTGTGTGTGTGTAAATATGTGTTTTTAAAATTTAAAGTCAAACTGATCTTACCCATGAAGAGGAGACATGAAAGAACAGCAAAGCAGCTCCAGTGGACTGACAATCCCATGTTGAACCGTAAGCTGGGGGACAATATAAAAAATGAGAGGGTTTTGTCTGAGCTGTATAATATTTCTAAATGCACAGTGATGTTCACAGAGAAGCACTGGACAAATAAAGTCCATTCAGCTAATTATTAACTTCTAGACAAACAAAAAAAGATCAATAGTGTGTACAAGTCACAGGAAACTTACAAACTTACAAAGAATGTTTTACCATTGCATTAGTCCTTAATAATGGGGGAGATTAACATAACTCAGTTTCAATCATCTTGACTTACGAAAGATGTTAAGTTAAATGTGTTATATTTATTATTAAATATATTAGAACAACTGGTAGTACATTTGAATTATAAATCACATTAAAAGGTCAAAAAAACTTAGATTGTTAGCCCCAATACTGAGACTAAATTCGGTATGGTTCAGTTTACCCTTTTCATCTGTTTTTGTCGACAAAACATGTAGGACACAACACCTGTTTTTTCGATCCGGGATTTTCCCGCCTTGTTTACACACACAGTCACATGCTGCATTAAAAAAACAAAGAAATTGTGAAACCAAGACAAAGTACAAACATTCTCCTCATCATTTCCCAAAAATCCAGTGTTGATCATTACTCATTGACACATTGAATTATTTATTGATTGAACTCTCATTCATTCCCAGGCTGGTTTGACCGTTGCTCTGTCTGTCATTTGATCGACTCCCTTTCACTTAGTTATTTCTCCAATTATGTATGTGCAAATATTTTAATGATCCATTAAATGTGTGAAAGACTCACTGTGAAAGAGCTGCGAGGGGCGGGTTAGTGAAAAATTATTATAATTTAAAACGGAAAAGTAATCTGAAGAAAATTTCCAAAGTTTCTTCAGTCCCTGGGCCTGTGCCCACAGGTTCATTCAGTAGGACTTCCATGGCTGAGCTTTGGTTTTCAGTTGGGATTAAAATCTTCTCTACTCCAATCCTCACTCTTCCTCTTATTATTATTATTTTAATTTGCCTCCATAGTTTCCCCACAGAAGTTCCCTCAGTGTTTTAAAGAAATGCAAGTGCTGGTAATATTACCACAGTTTATGTGTTTTAGTGTGTCTCCCGCTTCTCAAACAGTTTGCAACATTGAGACATTGCAACTGATTAAGGCCGGATCATTTGGATGTGTCACCTTATCAATGCAGGGATGTTACACAAATACACAGAAGTGTTTGGTGGCGTTTCCTATGAAACACGTTGTGAAATGTGGGATTTCCAGGTTGTCCAGATACATTTGAGGATGGGCCAGTGGCAATGAAATAGCTGTTGTACTTGCAATGCAGGCTGATTTGTCTGTTTGGGTTTTTTTGTGTTATGAGTACAATCTCTAACTAAAGGGACAACATTTCTGTCCAAACTATCAACTGTACACATGATCTAATCTACTCCTATTCCTATTAAATTGATTGAAAACATTCATGCCTCCAAGGCCATGAACACGTTGACCCCATGGCCTCTCCTCTAGCGCCTCCCTCTGGAACAACTACACTACTAGGAAGAGATTATCGTTAGTATTTGTGGCATGTAATAATATAGACTGCAAGGCCTGAATAAACAGAATATGTTTTAAACTTAAATAAATAAATAAACTTAAACTAATACTAGCGACATCTGTAGAGCGAAAAAAATATATATATACGTCAAGGAATTGGCATTTTTGTACACTATTGTCGTTTCTCAATTAAAAGTGGAGGGGGGGCACAACTTCAACTGCAATAACAAACTGTGCAATATTTATATTTATTCTCCATGTGTAACTATTGCTACTGCTCTGTATATAGTATTTACATATCTTTTTTATATTTTCTGCTTTGTACATACCAATTGCTTTTTAAAATTTCCTTCTATATTCTTCTGTCCACTTTGTTGCTATACTGCCCAAATTTCCCCATTGTGGGACGAATAAAGGTTTATCTTATCCTAGCTTAAAAACCTGTAGGAGTGAACTGACACCAACAGGGGGCGATAAAGCAACGCTGAGGTGAGCAGATGCCGTTAAACCCCAGAGAAGAAAGTGGAAAATGCGGAAGTGACGAACATGTCGGAAGTAAGAAAAACAACAACGCGCCAAATTTGTCGTAGCTTCATCCCAGTCGCTGCCTCAGACCTCGGACACTTGATAAAGTCCGTCTGATACACTTGAGATAATCGTTGCCGGGCGAGGAGACGCTGCAGGTGAGCCGGTTGTTAAACTGCGAGTCGGCGACAACTTGTGTTTTTGTGTCGATGGTTCTGTTTAGTTCAGCGCATCATGTATGACGTAATGCTGAATATGACAATGAACAGGAGTGACATGATCTGTGTGAGGTGAAATAAGAGGGTATATTATTATTGAAAAAGTTCTGTGTGTCTGTGTATTTCTGTTTTTTTTTTTTTTAGCATGGCGGTGCCTTTTGTGCAGGGCTGGGACCTCGTTCAGACTCTGGGAGAAGGAGCCTACGGAGAGTAAGAAGCCTTGATGGATTTGTTCCATTCGGTCAGAGGAATAAAGAAATACTTGAATAGATCACAAGACGTTAAACTATTTTGGTTTTGCAGTTTGCTCTCAACAGGACCTCTGAGAGAGTTTTTAAGTTGAATACTCCAGAAATCAAATGAGCTAACTTGAGATTAAAGGTACACACACAGGAAGAGAAACAAAATATCTCCTCTGCATCTGCATGTTATTCTCACAAAATTGATTTTATTCATGTTAAACATCCCAGTCTTGTCATAAACCATAAAATAAAATACTCAATTAGGTTTGTCAGTTAAAATCTTGCCCAGTCCCTACAGGGAGAGCTGTCCATCTCAGCCTTTAGTCGTCTGTAGTGTCATCTGTCGCCTGGTCCTCTGTGATGGAACCCGTCTCGTCTCTTTGTGCTCCTGCGTCTCAGGGTGAGGCTGCTGGTGAACAGGCAGACGGAGGAGGCCGTAGCGGTGAAGGTGATCGATACGTCGCAGGCTAAGGAGTGTGCTGAAAATGTCAAGAAGGAGGTGTGCGTCCATAAGGTAAGTCGGCCAGCGGTTACTCTCTGAAGTGTGAAATGCTTGAGCTTTGAAATAAGAATTCAACTTTTAAAAACCAGAAACATTGGTTGTAACTAGCACCGCTTTGCGAGACCTGCGAGTGCACTTAACGCTGTTCTCTCCTGTTCTGTAGGTGCTGAACCATTCCAACATTGTGCGTTTCTTTGGCCATCGGAAGGAAGGAGTGACGGTGTACCTCTTCCTGGAGTACTGCACCGGAGGAGAGCTGTTCGACCGAATCGGTGAGACACACTCCCTAGAAGGGTGTGACCAAAAGTCTGATAGCTTTGTTATTAAATACGACTTTTTAAATTAAATTATTCTCTTTAAAAATTAATAATAATGCCAAGAATCACAAATATTCCGTTTCAGGTCATTTAATAAAATAAATAAATCAATATTATCAGTTATTTACTGTCTTACCTGACTCATAGATAATTATTGAGTCAATATTTTTTGATTTAAGATTTTCTGGACGAATGGGTCAAAATATTATCCCTTTCCCCCTGTGTCCAATAAAATTAATGTACATAACACAAATGTATAAATTTCATAGTGTCAGTGGATATTTAAATGCCAATATCAGCCTGTTCACCAGTCTTCTGCTGCTCTGGATGGTTGACTGTTCATTCAGGTTATTGAAATGTTCTCTCACTTTCACTTTAGAGCCCGACGTTGGGATGCAAGAGAAAGACGCTCACAAGTTCTTCCAGCAGCTAATAGCGGCCGTGGTGAGTGAAACAGATCTTTGCGTTGATGTGCTCTCCGGCTGTTGGTGCTGTTATTAAACTCACGGTTGCACTTATGCAGGAGTACCTCCACGGTATTGGCATCACCCATCGAGACATAAAGCCAGAGAACATTTTACTAGATGACAAAGGTGAGGAAGTGTGATGTGTATCCATGTGTAAAAGAAAACTTTTATTTTTTATTTTTTTAATTATTTTAACCATCATCTGCTGCTCTTCTTTACCTTTAGATAACCTGAAGCTGACGGACTTTGGCCTGGCCACCATGTTTCGTTTCAAAGGACGGGAGCGTCTTCTGAATCGACTCTGTGGGACGCTTCCCTACGTGGCCCCGGAGCTTCTCGGCCAACCGGAGTACAAGGCTCAGCCTGCAGATATATGGGCTTGTGGGATAGTCCTCACTGCCATGCTGGCTGGAGGTATAATCACAAAGTATTTGTTTACAGGCGGTAGACACAGTTTCATACCCGACAGAATGCAATAGCCTTGGACCTGTGAAGGTTACGTCTGTTGGAGAGAATTTGGGATTCTTTTTTACGGGTTGTCTGTCCGAATCCTTCGTCTGTCCCTCTCATTCTTATGAATGCATTATGGGAGCGCCATGAGGGAATATCTTTAAATTTGGCAAAACGTTCACTTGCACTCAAGGATGAACTGATGACAATTTGGTTGCCACAGTGTCAGACTTTGAGCCACTGATACAACATATTACATACTATAAAACAAATAAATGCCTCGACTGCGAGATGTTGATGTAATTGGAACAAGGTCAATCAGATGTTTTCCACAACACACAATAACAAATAATGTAAAATCAGTCTGGCTCCAGATCAGCTCTGTGACATTATTGTCGCTGTCTTTGTGTCGCTTCTCTGTAAAGAGTTACCATGGGACCAGCCCACCGAGAGCTGTCAAGAGTATTCAGATTGGGTCCAAAAGAAAACCTACCTACCCCCTTGGAAGAAAATACAACCAACGCCTCTTAGTGAGTTTCAGATCATATAAGATTAAATACAACCATATTCTAAATGGTCCTGAAGTTTCATTCAATTCACATGCAACTTTTCTCTTCAGGTTTGTTGTCCAAACTACTGCTGGCCAGTCCAGATGCACGCATCACCATCGCAGACATACAGAAAGACCGCTGGTTTACTCATGGCAAGTCTCGGTATCAGGACAAAAAATAATCAGTTGAACTTTTAAGTTAATTGTTCAATGGACTGATTTCTGTCTGTGGTTCTCTGCAGGTGTAAAGCAACCGACAGGTTCTCTGGGCTCCGGAGGAAACAAACTTCTTAGATCAGATATGGGACTCAAATCCCGGGCCAACAGGTCAGAGCTTTGTGTCTCTCTTTTTTATTTGATGTACTTTGCCGCTCTAATCCTAACGCCACATTCCTCCCTCCGTAGCGATGACAGGATGCAGTTTTCCAGCTCTCAGCCTGATCTTGCAGCAGGAGCCTGGGAAGCCATGTTGTTAATCAGTCAGACCGACGGTCAAGTCAGCTTCTCCCAGCCGACCAAGCCGGAGCACATGTTGCTGGGTAGTCAACTACTGGGCACACCGGGAGCCAGTCAGGTAAGTCACATGTTCAGTGCTCCATCAATTTGTTTTTGTTTCATAATACTTGTGGAAAAAAAATATGTTGGTCCTGTAATCAGACTGTTCTCCTTTTTAAATGTGTCAAAATCTATAAATGCATGTGATTTCCCATTGTGCAGTCGCCTTGGCAGAGATTAGTGCGGAGAATGACACGTTTCTTCACGACTGTGAATGCTGATGCCTCATTATCTGCACTGAAAGACGCGTCGGACGGCCTGGCGCTTGTCTTCAAACTCACCTGCGCCAATCAGGTATATATGTACTCCAAGTGGATTTAGATATTTACAGAGCGTCATCACATTCTTTGACATTGAGTAAAACAAAAAAAAAAACACACAAGCTGAATATCTGTTTCAGCTGGTCCCAAGATTAACACACAAGCCCCCTGCAGCTGTTTGGGACCATAATACACTTAAGGTGAATGAACTGCTCTCTGCCCTTTAGGTGACGGTGAGCACGCTGGACAAGCGCAATAACAAACTCATCTTCAAAGTCCATTTGATAGAGATGAATCATAGAGTGCTGCTGGACTTCAGACTGTCGAAGGTGGGTTGTAGCCTTTGTGCAATGTTTCAGTGCAATGTTTGTAATATAAATAATCCTTTACCAAATTAAGGTTGAGAGATAATATTCTCTCCATATTCAGAGAAGATAAAATAATAATTCAGGTGTTACCTTTTATGAGTCAGCAGAAATAACTTTATTTAGATTTGTTTTCTTCTTGTGGATCCATGTGGAACAGTAGATGCAGGATAACAGTCGCCAAAACTGTTGCCGCTCTCAGTCCATACAACTTTAATTTTTTACACCTCTTGGTTCATACGCAAAACATTTTATTCTGACGACATAACACAACAAGTGAAAGGCATCGGCTGTGACTCTAAGAGTAGATTTAGTTCACTGTGTGAGAGCATGTTTTCATTAGAAGGATGTTGACGTGCGTGTCTGTGTGTTTCCAGGGCGACGGTCTGGAGTTTAAACGTCTATTTGTGAAGATAAAACAGAAGCTTGGTGACATCGTCAGCAATCAGAAGGTTTTGCTTCCCATCACATGAGCGGGACGACCTCACAGTTTCTGGTACAAACACACTGCCATTGGACATTGGAGAAAAAACCTGTACATATTTAGCCGTTGTGTTGATGTTTTAAACATGTCCTGCTGTTTGTCTCTATGCGTGTCTGGTTCTTGTTTTTTTTGTATCATGTGAGATGAAGTTAAGTGTTAGATGTCTCCATGCTCTCACTTCATGATCTGTTCTGATGATGTCATGATACAGTCCCAAGTCGTGAATAAATTATTAAAAGACGAGCATTGCACATAGAGGTTCTGTGATAAATGCACACAATTAGGAGGACAAGTAAAAGACAACGATCACTTCACGGCTGGATATTATTTAATGTAGAAATTATAGTGCCTATGTCCAGGCTTTAAATAAGGGTTTGACCAAATTTTATAGCCAAAGATTCATGAGGACATTTCTGTTATTGTAGTTGAGATCAGATTAAAGTGACAGGCTTGATTGCGCAAACTACCTGTCTACAAAAAAAGAAAAATCCTGGTTAAATTACAACTGAAGGTGTCTGTGTTAAATGACTATGAGCCCGTGGCCTTGACGGTGATGGTGACGCTGACGGGCTCGTTGTCGTCTCCAGGGTGAGGAGCTTGGCAGGCGGTGGGGGCGGAACTCTGGGTGGAGGTGGTGAGTGGTGAAGCTGCCCGGGGTAAAGACAAGGTCGGACCTGGAACAGACCAGCATCAAGGTTCAGCATCAGGCAGACGAGCAATAAAATTTTTTGGGGAGTAAAATCATAAAATATGATGAGATGATGACAACTTCTGTGCAGACACTCAGCCTGTGTCTCACCTTGAGCAGTCTGCTAGTGGAGGATTTCTACAATACAAAAATGTATCAAAATGGGTAGTTTGGAGTTGATATAGTCCAGCTGGATCACTTTGAGTCATGAATAGTTTTTAAATCATTACAAAGAAGGAAATAACAATGGTCTTTGGCAAATGTCAAAAATTCCCTGCCAGGTGGAAGGGGCATGTCATTGTCCGTCTTGGCAGGCTAAGCTCCAGTAGGAAGACATGGAGGGGGGGAAAGCAATTCAAAGAATCCAACAAATCCTAAAATATCTATGTCCAAATGATTGTGGGCGCCCTGACATTTATATGAATGTGTGTTTGATGTGGGTTCTTGCCTGGGCTGGATGTTCCAACAATCTCCTCTATTCCTCCTTCTGAGCCGCCGACCACTTCATCCTCTGGGAAGTTGATGTTTTCCCTTGACTGGCTGTGCTGCCTGGACACACCGAATCAAACAAACACTTTGAACTGCATGTCTTTACACATAATTAGCCGTGGACATCATTACAAACTGCTAGTTATTTGTTGTTGGTGTATAGACGGATATACAGATACTTACGAGCCGAACAACATGTCATGTAGTCCTGTGGGGGACACGCACAACATCAACGCCACGTAATGGGACAAACGCTTTCTTCATAGAATTCATTAGGATGTTGGTGTGTGCAGGACTCACGAGGACTGTTGTTGCGGTTGCGGATTATGTACATGAGCAGCAGAGCCGTGAGGAGGGCTGCGAAGAGCATTCCGCCGATAGCTGCGCCAATCACAGCAGGATACATGTTGTAGCTCGGCTCCGCTGCAACACATCACAGTTACACATTGCAAAACAGTATGCCTCTGACAAAATGCACAGTCTTGTCTTTCCATCACGTTTCATCCCCATCAAGTGGTTTTCAACCCATGTCTGTGTTATTCATGTGACACAGAATGTTGGGAAACTTTAAATTTGTTCTTTTGCTTTGTTTCTCAAGAAGTTTGGCTGACAAAAATCCTGAAATTGAGGCGAAACTGTGAGTTTTAAAAGAGGGGAAAACACTTTTTTTTCTAATAAATGTTGAATTTGAAAGCAACACTGCTTTGCTACTTTGTCAGGTGTGACCAGTTTTTGTAAATATTTAGGCAGCTAATGTTGTTTAACTGACATTATGGATTCAGGCCGCTGACCTCTGACTTTAATTGTCTCATGGTACTACACCGTGTTCCATCCTTTATATCATCCCATAATTGTGACTTTTGGATGCAGTGGCTGCTATCCAGCAGAAGTTCCATAGGTTGGCCTTAAGGTAAACCCCTGTTTACTGATTCATTGAAAGTACAGGGTTGAAAACCACTGTCCTATCCCCCTGATACCTGACTTACAAGCCTTTCTATGCCCCTAAACAATCAATTGGCTTGGTTTGATCAGATCCTACCACACATGGTACGATTATCACAGAGAATTTGCAAGAAGAAGCACACAGGGCCAGTTTGAGGGAAAGGTGAGGAAGGAGGTAAGGAGGAAGTTGACAGGGGAGGTGAAGTGAGGCGGTGTGTATAATTGTGATTGTAATTGTGGTTTTTGAGTCGTTCACCTAAGTGGATAACACAAAAAGAAACACAGAAAGGTTAGACTGTCATCAAAGTCACTGTCATTGCAATCAGAGCATCAACAATGTTTGAATAACCTAACTCACCAGAGAGAATTTCACATTATTGTTTCTTCTGTCTTTTTGCTGATTTTTTTTAAGATCGGTTTCTTAAGACATCCCTAACTCAAGCACCCGTCTTTGCCCCAAATCTGACCACTTTTTCCTCACTATGCATACGTACTATACCTGGAGTCTTTGCTGCAGAGGGGTGTCCATTGGTGCGGTGGTTGACCGGTGTGACGCGGAACTGGTAGGTAATGGTCGGTGTTAGTCTCACTACTGTATGACTTCTGACGTCCGGGTCTTGGATGATGTTACGCTGCCAGACTGGTGCACCAATCCTCTCCTCCGTTTCCGCTTTTGAATCATTGCTGCTGCCTCTCCTTCCCTGTTTCTCCGACACCCATCTGTGCTCCAGGATGAAACCCGTCCAACCTCCCTGCTCCTCGTTCTGTACCTGCCACTCCAGCTCCACCTCGTTACGCTGTCGGCTGTTGTACAGCACTTTGACGAGGGTCGCGTTGGGTGGCATGGGGTGCCCTGGGAGTAAGCAAAAACACTCCTGTATGACATGTGTCTGTCAGCTTGTGGACTTTGGTCCAGACCAGAATATCTCACCAAATATTGGATGGATCTTCACGAAATTGCCAATAACATTTGTGTTCACCTGAATTGTATCTTGTTGGTGGTCTCACTCGCTTTTAGTCTAACACCACCACTAGGTCAAAACCGTTGTTTAGCTTTTTAAATATTTTGTCCTAGCCTACCTTGGCTATTTTAAACACCTGTAAAGCTCATTCATTAACATCTTACACCTCATTAGTTTGATTTTAAAAATATTTATCAAAGTTTATCGTGTTTTTAAGGGTTGTGATTTGTGTTGCTTGGTTGCATGCTGTAACTCGCAGGTTACCCAACTTGACAAAGTTATCCTCCCAGAAAATAATTAGTCTGATCTGTACGTCTACCCTCCATAAGTTTTTATGCTAATCTGAGCTCATCAGCAGCTTTATAAACATGAGAAAGGTATCAACCTTATCATATAACATCCTACAAGACAGCTGTTAAATGCATTTTCCAAGATGACAAAATATTGAGACGCTCTGAAGGATAAGAAAAAAGAAAACAATTTCTTACTCTTGATCACTAAAGTGACATTGATTTCAGTTCCTCCAACTGCATTGGAAGTGGTGCATCTGTACTCGCCACTGTCTTGAATCTCATCCGTGTCTCTCACAGTCAGGTTGGCCCACGCAGATGTTTGCAGGAGGTTGTACTTCGTGGTTTCTCGGACGTCCACACCCTGGTTGTTAAACCAGGTGATTTCACTGACCGGAAGATAGTTGGCTCTCAGGTTGCAGGTGAGCTGGACGTCACTCCCCTCATACACAGACACTACTCTGCGCTGCGTCAGCAGCACGGGGGCTTCTGCAGGTGACAAGTGAATTATAAAATGAATGAAGTCATAAGCCATGTCCGCTATTTGTCGGAGGCTATGGTGTCTTTGACAATGTGCACTGACCCAGTGTGAGCCTGCAGGTCTTGGTTTGGACCAGGAGCGGATGCTGAGCATGGCAGGTGTACGGCTTCCCGCTGCGAGCGGTGCCATAGCGAAGGATCAGGATGTTGGAGTTTTCTTCCCCACCTTTGACCTGGCCACCTGGGCCCTCCCACCACACCAGGGCTTTTGGGGCCCCTCCGTCCCAGGAGCAGGACAGCATCAGATACTGCTGGTTGTTCGTCACATAGGCAAAACACACTGGCTCTGCAGGGGGAACGTCTGGTTGAGGAGAGTTTCAAGGCACGTGTGAGAGGTTTGACAGTGAGCGATACAAAAACAAACATGTCTCTATTCCCATTTGTGATTCTTACATGTGCGTGTGCTGCACTCTGTCAACTGTTTGAGAGCCGGGTGTGAGCCCTTGCATGTAAAAGAGCTGTTGTTGGAAGTCGGGCCTTCAGGTGGCAGCAAGACAGCAGTGTTGGTCAGTGGATCTGTTTGCTGCCCCGTGTCGGCCTCATCTCGTCCCAGTCGTTTCAGGTCTCCGCTCCAGTGGAGGGAGGCGGAGGGGAAACCACCAGGCCAGGAGCAGAGCAGCCTCAGGGAGGTGTGATTCAGAGCCGGCTGCACAGAACAGGAGGGGGAGCCATCGGGCGGGTCTGTGGAGATAAGATACAGCGTAGCAAGGGAAAGATGTGCAAAGTGGGGGTTTCATGAGGTCGTCAGGGCCTCTGGGGATACAATATTGAGGATTTGGTATGTTTGGTAGGAATCATCTTACCAGATTTATAGAAGAATAATATGCTTTTCATTAGATTTCTTTTTACTTGCAACCTATTCTTATAATAGAGCTGGGGAACAGGCACATTTCAAGTCATGACTACATGAATTTTCTAATCTGAAAGATGCATATGAATAGACAATGCACTCTGTATCTCTCTTGGGTAATGTAATTTTTTTAGATCAGATACATTTTCTGAGTGAATGGCTGAACAGCAGAAACTCAGCAAAACCAAACACGAGAGTAAAATGACAAGCACTGGCTTTGTGGCCAACCAACGCTTGGCATGGCTGTGACATCACAGCAAGGTACCTGACGGAGAGTCCCATCAACTTCCCAGATGGCCCGATCAGGAGGATAGGACTGCGGTACTTCCACACTCTCACTGCGGTGTGTTCGTGTGTAGGTGTTTTGAAGTATTCAGAGCTTGAAATAAGAGATTTGATGTACTGAATGGAGGAAGAATGTTTAAAACAGAAAAACAGAGGAAGCAAAGGAGGTTTTTGACTAACACTGAAAACAGGAAAGGTGTCCTTGAAAACAAATTTGGGAAATCCAGTGTTCTTGTAAAAAAAAAAAAAAAAAAAAAATTCAAAGGTGATTAAGAACCGTTGTTTTCTTTGTCTTGTACTATCAATGTCAAATGTGAACACTGTAATCACACGTCAGTCTTTTACAACTCTTGCCATTTGCAGTACCAAGACAGAAGAACACAGGTCAGGACTGAGTGGAGAGGTCAACAGAGGAGTAGAAGGATTGCTGACATGGTCCAAGGTCAGAGGTCACACTCACAGTAGACAGTCAGGCTGATGGTCTTTTTGGACCGCGTGTTGAGGTACGTGTTCTGTGCCAAGCAGGCGTAGTCACCGGTGTGCATGCGGAGGATCTTGGTGATGGTGAACTGTGGCCCGGAGTAGACCTGGGAGTTGTTGTAGAACCAGACATACTGACTGGCCGGGTTGGACTGGGCTTGACAGAGTAAAGAAACAGTCTCTCTCTCCAGGGCTGAGTATCCCCGCTCTGTCCTACTGTACGGAGTCACGTCTATCTGTGGAAGGTCTGGGCCAACTGAGGAGAAAGGATATGAACAACAACAAAATTATGATGGACACGGAAACGCAATAGTACATACGCAGGTGAGCAACCTCATGTTAGTCTCTGAAGAACATACGTTTCTACACCGCAACAATTCATGATTTTTAAAAGGTGAAAGTGATCATCCAAAAAATACTCACAGATGGTGTCCAGCCAAAGCCTGTTAGAGTTCTCGCTGTTGACGGCATTGCTGGCCACACAACGGTACCATCCGGTGTGGTTGCGGTTGATGTCGGTCACGTTGATGACGCTGGTGTTTCCCTGTGCAAAGGTGGAAATGTTACCGCTGCGGGTCTCATGTTGCCAGACATATTGGATGGGGCCAGTCCCGTTTTCCAGATTGCAGCGCATCCACATTATGGATCCTTCCACTGGAGACACATCACTCATCAGGAGGTAAGGCTTACTGACGGGTACTGTATTCACAGCAAAGACAGGAAGGTAGAAAATTGCTTAGATAATGTATTGTATTAGTATTTGTAAATGTTTTTTGTATCTGTGTATCCATACAGACCAAGTTACTTTTTCACCTGTAACCTGTAATGGACAACCCATGGCCCCAAGCTGACAGAGGAGCCAAACATTTGTATCTGTCCAAGATTAATTTACTTTATACTTTTGATCCAGTGCTACTCTGGCTTTGTGACTTAGGGTCATAGTTGTAAAATCCAAACCATCCAACAAACAACCACAGGTGATTACACAGGGATGCTCTTTTGTCAAGACAAAGCTGAAAAAAATTTGATCCTGCGAAGACAAAGACATTTTTACACTTTGCTCTTGGAACAGATAAACCAAACACAATACATAAAGCCAATTATTGAGCTCTAGAGATGCTGGTTACATTTCCTCCTGTTTTCAGCCTTAATGATAAGCTAAACAAACTGTCACCTGTTTTTAGCTTCATCTTAAGTGTATCTACACAACTCTTTAGCTTCTAAATTTAAAGGATCCTCATTAAAAAAAAATTGTCACAGGATTATGAAGAAGAAAAAAAGAATATCAACCAAGATCTCAGACTTTTGGATATGAATGTTAGAAACATATATCCAGTATCAGTTGAGCTTTACAATTGTTTGGATATGTGCAGATGTTTATCAACAATAATAAATAACGGTGATGTTGAGTCCCCTCTTGTGCCTCCATCCTAGCTACACCCCTGCTTGTAGGATTCTTACCTCGGACAGTGAGGTGCACGTAGTAGTAGTAGACTATGGGCTCCTGTTCTATGTCATAGAAGGCCTGGCAGGTGAACAGGCCATGTGCAGCCAGGGGCAGTTTCTCGATGCTCACTGCTGCACTGTCTGAGATGATCGTCAGTTGCCCGAGTGTCGGGGCCAAGTTCTGGATCCTTGGTCCTTTCCCCAAATTGTAAACCACAGCCTTTATAGCTTCTGTGCCGGGCTTGGTGAAGCTCCATATGTACATGTCGGGTAAGGTGGTGCCGCACTCAAGGATCACCGCCTTGCCCACCACCCCGTACACATTGGTGTCCTGATACACCACCTCCCCGTTGTGATTGATCTGCAACGCTGGAGGAGAGAGAGGATACACACAATCAAATGTGTGTGTGTGTGTGTATGTGTGTGTGTGCGCGCGGGTGCGTGCATGAAAAAAGAGACGGTCGTGTCATGTGTCCTGCCAGTATGAAATTACAGGATTGATTACACTGCAAGTTTCAGACCGACTGCAATAGATTAATAGGGGATTAGTCCATTTTTTCCAGACTTTATAAACCAGCTTCTATTTATCTGATACCCTTTCACGCACCAAATAGTTTGAAAGTATATGTATCCTACGTTAAAAAAATTGTGCATCACTTATAAAAAAATTACCAAATTGTCCTTGAGGGCAACAAAGTGTGTTCCAGTGTTATACACTAAATCAGAAACAACTCATTACCTGTCAAACAGAGAAAATGCAAAAAGCAGACTGATACGTTGGCTGAGGCGATAAAGCAGTTGATTTTATTTCAGCATAGATGCTATATATTGGTACATTATCAGTGTATATGTTGACCAATGAGTAATAAAAAAAATGCAAGATAGGACAATTGTATTTCTGAGGGATTTATGAAATGGTTATGGTTGTTAGTTTGACCCTCAAAGAGCACTGACATTTTCTAGTTTTTAACGTTAAAATTTCATAAAAACTTTTCATTTATGCTTTATACACACATGTTAAAAAGAATATTGGTGGATGAATTGTAATGAGACAACAGTTTCAAATACCGATACCAGCCACCAGTGTCAAGTCTGTACTTCAAATATAAAATTTGTGCAACAGAATTACCACAGATTCTATTAAAAGTCGATAAAGGTCATTTAGGCCCAGGATTTCTCTTGATTTTTCTGAATATATGCGTCAGGCATTCAAATAATATTCTTATAGAAAACCAGTAATGTACAAAAGTACAAATGAATCCAAAGACATTGTAAAATCCTTACCATACGTCGTAAAGGGGAGCAGGCTGCTGGGTAGAAATAGAAAGGCCAGCCCTAGCAGTTGGGCCACCATGGTATCATGATGATCCTGTGTCTAGCAACCTCTTTACTGCCAAAAAAAATGTAGTGGAGATCATCAAAAGTTTAACCGTTTTCACCATAAAAAGCTTGTTTCCTTCAGATGCCGGAGGTCACGTACGTCCCTCTCTCCGCTCCAGAAGTTTCTTGGAGAGTCCAGTTGCATGCACGGACTTCACTGGACTGAGAGTAGGAAGGGACGCAGGGTGACTAAACTGATTTGGGCTCAATTATTCATGTAGCCTATTTTTCCTTTCTCTCCGTCTCACGATGCCTCTTTCTTTCTCCTACAGGGTTAGAATAACATGAGCTCATCTATTTTACAAGAGAGACTCATAAGTGGACAGGTTAGTCTTTCACACACATACACGCACATGAACATTCCTCCACACAGGACTTGTTTTGAGTGTCTCTCCCTTGAAATATGCAAATAAGCACCCAACACAGAAACATAAATTCATAAAGTACCACGCAAAGATTTTAATGTAATCATGATTTTGCAAATTTTTTCGCCCTCAACTTTTCACACACTTGAAATTTTTAAGGAATTGTGAAAAGTGTGAATGCGGATGAATGCTTCATGCAGATATACATCTCTTTTATTTAGCCTCCTTTACAGTAGAAGCATGCACAAAAAAGAGGGATTAAAAAGGATTTATATCTTAGATTTTCTTTGCCCTTTGGTTTTTTCAATGCTACCTTAAGGACAAAAGAAATGTGTATGGTAAACAAACTGATTTCGGCGGTTGGGAGTCCGGGAGGCATTATTTTATGTAGTTGCAGTAAGGTAAGAAGACATTTCTCTCCGTTTCTAATCGTCTTGGGTGAGTTGTGAAATTAAAGGCTTCAAATTTTTTAATTTCAGAGGTCATGTGAGGACCAGAGAGCAGAGCAAACTCTACTGATGGGATTTGGATTAAAATAGATTTAGAAATCTGGCATCCTGCAGCGACGCTCTGGGTTTTCCTCACAACGCTCTGTGATCTCAACTCTCTGCAGGCCAACATTTAAAGACATAAAAAAAAAAAAAACCTTGCGCACAATCTCATCTCTCGTACACCAATTCTGTTTTTGTGAGCGATAAGTTTATGTTTCCGAATGAGTTTCGGAACAGAGAAAGAGAAGAGGAGGAGGAGGAGGAGGGACTGTTTGAGTGGAACCGTGAGTGTGTAACGTGAGAGGTTTGTCATGAATGAATGCAGGACAGAGATCAGTTTTCCTCACCGGGCAGAGATGAGGACTGAGGTCCACAGAAGTCTCCTGTCTATGTACATTTAAAAATAATAATGCAATCGCAACGCATGTGTGATTACATAAAGAGCATTCATAATAAAACCTCATATGAATATGAAGATGTAATCAAAATGTGTATCTTCAATGGTTTATCACATTGGAACACATGTTAATTAACTTTAAAATCATAACATACTGAGTGCAGAGGCGATATTTTACATAGACATGGATAAACCGTATTTTATAGGAATGATGTGTGCATATTTTCATTACGTGTTCTACTTTCTATTCATATTACAAATGTCTGAAGCTGAAGCTTTATAGCAGCTGCACATTTTAAATCATGAAAGACTCTTAAAGTTGTCTTCCTGAGAAGCAGGACTATGTGAGCAGAACGCTGTGGTTCAGTCTCTGTCAGGCGGTGACACACAGTCTCTCCTGAGCCTCAAGTAAAATGACACCAGCTGAAGTTATTGTCGATCTCATTGTCAGACGTGTTCGGTGGAAAGTGCTATTGTACATCGCAAGAATGGCAAGCAGTCGGTGAAAGCAAGTCATTCGGGGGAAAGCTCTGACAGGAACATAGCCAACAGATTTCGGGCCCACCAGAGGCAGGCAGCACCAGCACGAGGTCGGCTCTCGTAGTGACCCAGTGGTCTCTCGAAAGCCTGCTGTGCGTTGGGGAGACGAGGCTGAGGAGAAGGGAAAACAAAAGTGGCGAGCTCAGGCATGCTTCGCTGCAGGAGCATCAAAGTCTGGGAAAGTCAGTGAATGCCCCATGAGAACTAGACGCAGTGGATTTGTAGCTGCTTGTTTGCACAAGGAGTTGGTGTCCAGGACACTGACTCTGATGGAGAATATGATTTATGGTTTATTGGTTTTATGATTTCACTTGTTTTTCTTTTGGAAACATCAAACAAGGAATGGTGGACATTGGTGGATCAATGATGGAAAACTAACTCCTAGCTATTGTACTTCAACTTCCTTGTAAGGCTGCACTAACTATTCATGACCACTTGGGAGCAGCAGAAACAAACTGTCTTTATCTCTTCTTCATGTTGATAGACAGACCTGTTCGCGTCCATTTGCCTATTTACACATCCAGCTATTACTGGGAAACATTGTCATTCATTTGAAATAATTATTTGCACCCACCTTGTGAATTTAAGTCAAATTTTCACTCTCTTTTAGCTCTGTTTTAGTCTCAACCTGTTCATCCATGATCCATCACCTATACTCCTTATCCTCTGAGGGTCGTGCCGAGGTGCTGGAACCAATCCCAGCTGCCACTGAGCGCGAGGCGGGGTTCCCCCTGGATAGGTCGCCATAGGGCTGACATATCACAGGGTTGACATATAGGGACAGACAACCTAGTCTCCACCGATTCATAAGAAAATATATCAGGCTAAATGCTCCAGGCAATTCACATGTCAGCTGCAAACTTCGATTTCATATACAACCATGCAATCCAGTGATAATATAAAATGTATATTATAGCACATCTAACGTTCTCTGAAACACTCATGTTGGCTTTTTACCCTCTTGGGAACAATATTTAAATTTAAGAATATCATTTATAAATATATCGTTATGTAACGTGCAGCTAGGCTGCACGGTGGTGTGGTGGTTAGCACTTTGGCTTCTCAGCAAGAAGGTTCTGGGTTCGAATCCCAGTTCAAACCAACCGGGGCCTTTCTGTGTGGAGTTTGCATGTTCTCCCCGTGTATGCGTGGGTTCTCCGTCTTCTTCCCACAAAGACATGCAGAATGGGGTCAGGGTAATTGGAGACTCTAAATTGACCATAGGTGTGAATGTGAGAGTGAATGGTTGTCCGTCTCTGTATGTGTCCCTGCGTTAGGCTGACGACCTGTCCAGGGTGAACCCCGCCTCTCACCCAATGTTAGCTGGGATTGGCTCCCCCGCGACCCTTAAATGGATCAAGCGGTAGAGGATGGATGGATGGAACTTGCAGCTACTTTAGATCATCCTGAGCATCAAAGTCACTGTGTCTCAAAAAAAGTAGATCCTATTAAGCTGCAACAGTGAACAGCCTTGAATCTGTCTCAATTTGTAAGCAGTGACCATTAGACATCAGAAATAGTCTGTACCCATAGACAGTGTATAAAAGTCCACCACCACATAATTCTGTGTATTTCCTTCACAGTTGAGCCACTTGAATCCAAAGATGCAGGTTGAATAGTCAAACTTCCTTTGTCATGTCTTCAACGGGCATCCGCCATGTTGTCTCTGATTGTTTTTACAGTGAGGATGGTCAGCTGACCCATGATCCTGTTATTCTTGAGACAGTGCTGAGCAGAAATAATTGGCTAAAGCAGTGAAGGTTTAGGCCAGTGTGCCTGCGCGTGTGTGTGTGTGTGTGTGTGTTGTGGGTGTGGGTGAGTGTGGTGGGGGAAGGGGACATGTCAACAAAAGCAGGTGTAACTGGAAATGGCCACTCAGCTCTTTTACTTCAGTATCCAAGCTAAAGTTTTTTTGATAAACACTAAGTGTTGTTTTCTCCCGAGATTGTTTAGACGATGTTTTCATCATAAGTTATCTGATCTCTTCTATATGCGTAGTTACGGAGTGAACAGCACCTGGAAAATACCCTGTTTTAATAGGATGAACCAGCTATAACATTGAATCTGTCCCAATACCTTCCGACCTAAAACTTGTGTAATTGGCAAATTGCCAGGTGCCTACATGTGTGTCGTAGTTGCATTAACTGCCAAAGCGATTGAAAGAGTGTAGAAGTCGAGGATACACAGCTAATATAAGTTTACATGACGACTTTTATTTACAGTACATGCTGAAAATCCACGGTTCATCCAACAGCCAGTGTCAATGAATACTAGAAACCCACAGATTGCACAAATAAAAACATTGACTCTCTTCAGTAAATAAAAATGTTGTTTTCTTTGCAAAGAAAAACATAAATGATAGAAAATACAAGCACAGTAAAAGCATAACACAGGACAGAAGGTACAACCAAACTGAGTGAGGTCTGCAGCTCCTCAGTAAAAGAGATTGTCAGTGTGCACAACACAGGATAACGGGAGGTCAGGAGAGACAGAGTAGGGTAATAACTTTTGTTGTTTTTTTGTTTTTTACAAAATGATATCATGGAGGATAAAGTAAGGACGCAACCACATCAGACACTAAGAGATAATCCCATACATCCCATACAAGTTTTTCTCCTTTCATATGTAATACATCAATGCAATATAAACATATTCCTCTAACCTAGAACTTGGTTCAACAATCTTCCCTTTTCAAAAAATAGTAACCACAGTGAAAGACGATACGAAAAAGAGAAAATGTTTCAAAACTGGACTTGGATCCAAGTCCATTAAATAAAAAGATGCATTGTCTTTTGAATTCCATAGCCGCCCACAAGGGGCGCATGCCGAATACAAACTCCTGACGGTCCAAGGTTCAACATACTTCTCCAACCTCCTCTTCGGAAAAGGCTCGGGATTGAATCAGGGTTGTTTCATCTGCGCTCACTGGAAAGGTTTGAGTTTGTGGCGAGTCAGACGTACTGCTCTTTGGGGAAAGTATATGCCGCCACTCCTGGGGGAGGGGAGGACAGGCCCGGTACAGAGGGGTATTTGAAGATGGCCGTGGTGAGTGACGGAGGAGAGAAGGTGTTTTTTGACGTGCTGGTGCTGCTGCTGCTGGTGGTTGCAGTGGTTGGTTGTGGAGAGTGGTAGGGGTGCTGGGGCAGAAACGACAGGGGAGGGTTGATGGGAGGGGAGTAGGGCTCCGGGTAATCCTCCTTGTTACAGGCCAGTCTGTAGCTCACATAATCTGCTGTGTTTGGAAGCTCTTCATAAAATCGTCCCGAATGCTGTGGAGAAATGAGAGACGTGCATTAAAGACATATCAAAGTTTTAAGACAAGACACGTTCTCAACAATTGGTGTGTATTGGATGTGCTGCACATGTCTGCATACAGTACATACAGTGTGTACTTTTGGAGGTTCTGACCTTTTTATATTTGGGTTCCCTATTGTTTGTTCTCATCATGCTCATGAGGATGCACATGCTCACCCACGAGCACATCAGTGACACAATACATTACGTTACATTACAGTCATTTAGCAGACGCTTTTGTCCAAAGCGACTTACATGTATTACCCAAAAGGTGCAAGAATCAAAAGAGTACATAAACATTTATCAAACAGGCAAAACAACTTCAAGTGCTCCATTTTAATACACCAATACACTTTACTACCAAAGCAATTTGCCAAAAAAGACATAAGGACACAAGCTAGCAAGTAAACATGAATGTAAACACCGCAGTATTCTAAAAATCTAAAAAGTTATTCAAATTTTGTAAGAGGAAAAAAAAAATGCATTTGACACATTTGTTCCACTTCAGAGATACACATAATGCATTTTGCTGAGTAAACTGAAACAGAACAAAAAACTTCACACACTGGCAACCTCAGGGAATAAGCAGAAGACTGATGAAGAGACAACTTGCAATTTGTGAAGTGACGTCTGATTATTTACTTGTAATGGCTACTTTTGTTTGTGATGAAAACTGATAGGAGGGAAGGGAGGAGAGAGGGGAAGGCCATTGTCATTTTCAGTTATTTAAGTTATTATGGCAACAGTAATTTATATAGATTGTTTAGACCTCTATTCAGGACTGTCTCAGATCTGCGTGGCCATGTACAGGTTTTTTTGGATTTACATTCCCTTCGCTCTTATGAGATTTATACCTGTATCACTGTCAATAACTTCAACCTGACTTGAAATATTTAAATAAAAGACAGGAGTTAAAAACTCATATAAAATCAATTTAGGAAGCAACGAAGAGAATTGTTAAGGGGACGACGTGGACGTCCTCACTTTGTCCTCGGTGGCTGGCTTTTGACAGGTCTGATTGTTCTGTGTCAGTAAATGTGAAATGAAACACCCATCAAAACACAGGAGTGTGAGGAACAAATTAAATAACATTTAGATAAAGAGGTAGACACATTTCATTCATGTGACAAAGTTAAATATTGAATGTATCTGGCATCAAACACAGCGACAGGAATAAATCTGTGTATAGCAGTAGTTTTACTAAATAATCCAGCTATGACCATGAAATCACAGTTATTTGTGTATTTATTGCAGTTGGAGGTAATTTAATGTATTAAATGTGTACTCAGTGTTCACAGTGACTGATGTTCTAAATGTTTTCTGTAGCAGCAGCTTTAAGTATAATTTTACATCACCTGCCAGCCAGTCTTAGCATTACAGCATTAATTCAACTGAAAACCATATTATTATTGTGCAATAAAAATGTACACTCAGGAATACCAGGTAGTGTGGACATGCTACTAAAATACCTACTGCAATTTTATCAAATCATCAGAGGAAAAATCATTTTTCACTTGAGCATCCTGGCAAACCTTTAAACATGTTCTATGTAAAATGTAAACACTACACATGGTGTACCTGGATATCATCTCCTGGTCTTTTCCTTATCGGCTGGGACAGTTTCGTGGACGGGGAATCATTTCTGATCAGGGAGGCAAAGGAGGAAAGTAGAATTAAAGACGGAAGATGAGGATGGTGTCGGAGGAAACAAACTGCATTGGGACAAAAAAAGCATGTGAAACAACGGGAAGGAAGAGTAATGTGCAGTTTACATACGGGGAGTTGTCTTTTCTACTTCTGATTTTCAGCACCAGAACTGTGACAGTAATGCCCATGAGCACTCCAGCGGCCAGTAATAAGGCGACGACACTGATGACATCACCGGACGCGATCTGGGGTAGAGGCTTTTCTACAGAGGAAGACACGATAAAGGTTCAAACAAACACTAAGCAGGGTCAGAAGTAACAATATTGTCGGAAATACTTTTTAATTATGTTTTACTTTGCCCTCATCATCAGATCAAATGACCCCTGACCTCAGGTTAAAATACCTATGACGCTGATCTCCACAGAGGCCGATCGTGTCCCGATGCTGTTGGTTGCATCACACACATAGGTGCCTTGCAGGTCATATGTGACCGGTCCTTTGAAGGCGAGCACGTTGTCGCGGATCTCTGCATTGTTCGGTATGGAGCCATTTATCCTGCAGAACATCAAAATCAAACTTAAATAATAAGTGACAGTCGACATTTTGTGAATAGAATTTGTGTCCTTGGAGTTCACAACTTCCATTTTTAAAAAAGGACAAATAAATACTAGTATCAGCACAATTGAATTCTAGTATTTCATGCCGAAAATTCTGTTGATTTCAAATTTCCAAATTTTGAATACTTCACTCATACATGTATCCTATTTCAGTAAGACAACAGACAACATGAGAAGGGTCTGAATACAGTTCGTCTGAAGAAGCTACAAATGTAAAAAAAGAAGGGCTTAATAGCTTAAGAATTGTTAAACAAAATTTGAAGGAAAAGAAAGACTCTACATAATTAATGAGGTGTTTTTTGTTAGTGAATCTTTAAAGTGAATCTCAGTTTCTGATCTGCTTGATCTATTGTGCAGGACAGTTTCTGGTGCTGTCGTCTGGATGGTGTCTGAGGCTGCTTCTATTTTTCTCATTTATAATACATTGAGCTGTCATTAACAGGATTTATTTGACAGCTATTGAAAATGTAGTTCTTGTGTTGATTGAAATCATTAGGCTTACTCATGAATGTTTAGTGAGGGAGGTTATCTGAATACACTGGTTTGAAAGAGCAGTCAGAATTCGTTCACTTGTATTAAAAAATTGATATTCAACCTTTTCACCCAGTGATGGGCTATGATGAATTTGACAATGAATATTCAAGATTCAAGAGAACTTTATTTATCCCCCACTTTTGTTCTTAAGGGCAGTTATATTTTTTTGAATATAAACCCCATTTTCATAAGGGAAAATAAATGAACAGCCCCAGACACCACCCTGATGAAGTCGGTAAAAGAAGAAATGGCAAATTCAAATGACATTCAAACAAACAGTTGTACTCACACTTTCCACTGATACAGAGAGACGGATGGGTTGGCATCAGCAGTACAGCTCAGCTGGACGTTTTCCCGAGTCAGATACCAGTTTCCATCAAACCCGTCCACCGACACATCTGGTTCATCTAGTACACACACACACACACACACACACACACACACACACACACACACACACACACACACACACAAACACACCTGTAAAATTCAGTTCTTGCTTTCTGAAACTGTAGTTGGGCGGTTATCGTGACATATGAGAGAGACATACACTGGACATCGAGGGTGACACTGTCAGTGAAGACCTCCTCGTTGTAGGTGGTGACGCAGGTGAGCGTCTCCCTGTGTGTTTCTTTGTTTGGCACCAGAATGTAGTCACTCTGAACGGTGAACGTCCCGTCTGAGTTTCTGTACTCTCGAGTGGTCGCTTCTCCTGGCACCTTCGACTCCCACCTGCTCACACAAGTGAAACAATAGTAACGCATAGATATTGTATATGTGTAAACACTGACTCGAGGGCAAAGGGTTTTGTTTATGGGTGTGTGTGGAAGCACACGCACAAGAAGAAGAAAAAGCAGTAGATGTAACATTTCACAAAACTCCATACAGGGGGGATGAATTCGAAAGAGAAAACACTCCTCATCGTTCTCTAAATCACACAAACACACCTGATGATACCAGGCGGTTTTCCATTGGCAGAGATGCAGGTGGCCACCGGTGTTTTCAGATTGGCCGATCGAGCCACCAGTGTCGGCGTGGACAGACTCATCTGCGTTGTTGGGCGAACTGAGGGAACGAAAGTTAACGGAAGCATAGAAACGATCAGGCTTGAGAGAGTTTTCACAGCATGGTAAAATGTTAGCCTATCCAAGGTGCTTGACGTGTAGAAGCTGCTTCTGTTGACTTTGACTACAGTAAATATAAAGAGGAGTTACCTCATAATTAAATCCAACAAAAATATATCACCACCAAAACGCAGTTTTACAGAATACATTTGCAAACACACAAAAAATAATAAAATATCCAGTTGAAACAACGCTATTAAGTCATGATTACCGTGGACAGTGAGGTTTACAGTGTTCTCTCGGTTCCCTGCAGGGAACGTGGTGTATTCGCAGATGTACGTGGACTCGTCAGAGAGGCGGAGCGGGGAGAATGTGATGGTGGTGTCTTCAAGGGTCGGAGTTCGTCGCTTCACCGCTGCATTCTTGAAGGTGACACGATCCCTGAAGGGCGGGGCCACAGACACACCCAGGGACGGGTTGGCGATGGCCACATTCTGCTTGGTGCCATTCACCAGTTTCTGCCACGTTACCTTGAAAAATATAAAAGATGAAATGGGAGGAGTAAATTATGGGGTAAGGAAGTACTGAGTTCATTCCCAAAAGACAACCTTTACTTTAATTTTTATTCAGTTTGTGACAAACATGAACAAACTAAGACTAAGAGATTTTAAATTGAGGACTGCCATGAAAGTAGTAGTAGCAAAAGTGTTAAAAATATAGGTGATTTGTAGTTAACTGATTAAAACAGGGAGGAAATTATCCTGATGAATTGTGACTTCTTTTTCTTTCCCGATCACGTAATCTGGGTTTGCTATGCTTTGCTATACTATGCTTCCGTAACATGATGACTCACCGTGTTACAGAATGCATGAAGCATGTCTTGCAGCTAGACCGACATGCCCCCAACAAAGCCAGGTAAAGCGAGAACAAGGGAAACTTCCTACATGCTCTGGAAGCAGTTGACCAATCACAACAAAGTGGTCCGGCTGGCCAATCAGAGCAGACGGAGCTTTACCAAAGTGGGCCAGCTGGCCAATCAGAGCAGAGTGAGACAGGAGCTACAACCTAGCATTTCAGACAGAGGCTGAAAAGAGGAGCTGCAGGAATGAACAGTCTGAGGAAACTGATGTGTTTACTGAACATTAGAGCATGTAAACCATCTCAAGTAATAACCTAAATTAAAATGATGAACCTGAATATGAGCATAATATGTCTCCTTTAATTACAGATAAACACAATGACAGAGGTTATGCTGAATCATCTGGAAATAAGAATGCATGCTATTAGTGTCGATAGTATCATTTGATTTGAATGTATTTACACTTGGGTGTAAGCCACATGTTCAGGTGGACAACTGAATACCTGGGAGATTTTGACGGGCGGGAAGCTGTTGATGAACCGACAGCGGAGATCCACCTTTGAGCCAACATACCCCGACCTCCCATCATCCATTTCCACTGTCTGGCAATTTATTCCTGGAGGAGAGAGACATGAAACACTGTCACCTTAACTGGGCACACACAACCCAGTATCAGACGGGCATGCTGTAAGCGGTTCACAGTCAGCACAGCACGTTGATCTTATAACGTGAGCTAAGCTGGCGAAGATGGTACATTTTAGCAGCGTGAGACATGAGCTGAGGTCAAAGGATTAGAGTGAGGTATAAATAAGCACGGTCTGTTTGGTTACTGTTCCCACTGACTTACTGATCCCCTTTAACAAATCCACTGCAGAGCCACAACCACTTCCCTTAATGTACATGAGTCACGTGTGTTTACTTGTGTTTGTAAATATCCAATCTTACCATGAATATGTCAATATCTTTCTGACATTTTTATGAAGAAAATTTGTCATTCATTTTTAATTGTTTATCCATTTAAAAAAAACTTCACCCTTTATGAATGACAGCAGCCAAATAGTATAAGAAAAGTGCTGATGAATGGGAAACACATCTACCACTTCCAATTTACCACTTTCAATACGGTTTACTTTGGTGCCACAAATGTTACCACACGCTCAGACAACTTGAAAATATATCATGCAGATGTTATGTTGCTGAATTAGATAGTGTGAATGTGGATGTACTTGTATTTAAAAACAAACAAACAGATGCCGTAAGTCACAGTTCAATATAGGCCAATTTTTCCATGTTATTAATGGAGTATTGATCAGTCCATTAGTGTTCTAGACTAGTCTCTATTATCTAGTCAGACAGTCAAAAACACCCTAGGCTGACAATGCAGACATCAAAAATAAAACCTACCCCTCTGACAAGCTTGTTCACCATGAAACAGGGAACATGAAACACCATGAAACAGGCTAAGTTTTGTAGCTTCAAACAGAAAAGTGCAAATATATTTTATGAAGGGTTGCGACACATAGTAACCGAACAATAGCCTCTTGTTGTGCCACTTGAACAGGTTGGATAAATGAGGGTTAGTTGGATAAAACTGTTATTTTAGAGGATATATGATCAACAACATATCATAATATTGTTTTCTTGCGATACATCATGGATACACAGGAACAGCTGGAGTAGGCTGGAAAGCACATGCAGACTTTTCCTCATGCAGTGTAATGTGTAGTTTAACTGTCTGGAGACTGCACCAGGTTGACACCCCATGTTTTTTGTTTATGTGACAACAAGAACTACTGTCTTTTTTCATAGTTACAGTCCAATTTGTTTTTTTCGGCAGTTATTTACAACCATTAACTTTCCCTAACTCTAGGTAGTTTTTGTGGCTAAATCTAACCAAACCATAGATGGGGAACTCAATTTATTCTACATTTATCTCTGATAAAGAATAAAATGCTTTATTTATATTCTGGTGACTTGGTGTAAAGAGACCTGACAGCACCATTAACCTCTACGTTACTGCCCAACTGATTGTACATCACACAGTAGCTCTCCTGAAAGGCTTATACAAAGTTTACTGTGTGATGTACCCCAGGGCCCAATATCTTTTATCGTGTTTATGCTGACATCACACAGCTATATATATATATTCTGTAATCCCAATCATTCTATTAAACTAGACACGATTCAAAACTAAAATAAAAGAATGGAATTTGGTCCTGCTGATTTTCAGCAAAATAACATTACAAGGCTTCTCCTCCAAGTTTTGTGGTTCTCAGCGAATCAAAATGAGTATACCTAAATATATATATATATATATATATATATATATATATATATATATATATATATATATATATATATATATATATATATATATATGTGTAGTATACTACTATAGTGTGTAGTATAGTATAGTTATGTATAGTATAGTATATAATCATCAGTTTCTTATCCCCTGAAAGATCGAAATACAAAAAGCTCAAAACGTGAAAATAAAGTCTCAATTAGATAATGACAGTGATTTTTGTTTAGTTTAGTTTTTCAATACAGATCTACAGAAAACAATCTAATATGCCAAAATGCATTTGGTATATGGTACTTTTGTGAATGTTTTATACCTGCATACATGCTGACAAAAGAAAGAAATACCTCAATAAAACTGCTGACATCCACACGTGTTTTGTTATGATAATAAGTTTACTAGTTTTCTATTAGAGTGGGATTTTCCCGGCCTTACAATGCCACTTTTATAAGCCATTGTGTGTGTTTGTGTAAGTCACTGGGAGGGAAGACGGCCAGCAGTGGGAGTAGATTACAGCATTTAGGATATTAAAGTGTATCTGCATCAGGGACTTTATGGCCCATTTGCTGCTCTACATATGGACAGCTCGCAATTAAAAAATGTGGATTCAGCCCTTACAAATGTATTTGTTTGTTTTTAAACCTCCTTTTGCAATGAAGAAGACCTTTACTCGTTGAGCTGTCAATGTTATATTACACACTGAGAATTTAGCCGACTTTGCTTTTTGTGGATTATTTTGATATTTATATGTGATAACTTGAGGTTCGGTTTAAGTTGTAATCATCAATATTCTTCCACAACATCTAATATCTAGGTTAAACAAAATTGTTGTAGTAGATTGTTGGCAGGAATTCGATTATGGGCATGTTCAGTTAACATTGAATATTTGTGATAATTTACTGTATCTCTGATGGATAAATTGTATGAGACATGCCAATTACACAGAATTTTCTGCAACTAAGCAAACAACTGCAGAGTAGACAGTGGTAGTTGATATCCTGTGTATACCAGCAGCACGTGCATTGCCAGTGTATGTGAATGGTCAGGGTGATATGTGTTTTCAGGTGTGTTAGTGTAATGTAAAAACTCTTTTGGTCCATAAGAAGCTTGGTGGGTCAGAGGAGGTCGGCTGAGGAGGGCGCTCCGTCACTGTAGCCCAGGATGCATTTGTGTTCACAAAGCTAAAAGAACGTGACCTCATGCGCCCCGGACCACCTCCGGATGTGGTCTGAGTGATCCGATCACAGACAGTATCTTTTTAGAAGCATACACTCATTCAACTACCACTGAAGCTACATCCACACTGATACAATTACATTTTAAAACAGCATTTTGTCTCGTTCATTCTAAAACGCAGCCGTGGAATTTACAAACTTTAACTGGGCCAGCAGGGTTTTGCGAAACGCTCCATTTTAGGGGCTCAAAAACTCAAGAGTAGTGTGGACGGTGAAAACGTAGCAAAAGTGATTTGAAAACTAAATCGTATTATTGTAGATGTAGCCTCAGTATCCCCCCCCCCCCCGGCTGAGCTCTGTAGCTGAGCTGATTAGGGGCTTTAGGAGAAGGCAGAGCAGAAAGAGAAGCCCATACCTGAGACACACTCACACACACACACACACACATTTTATATCTCGTTTGCCAACATATCTGCCACCTTCCTCTTTTCTACTTCGTCCATTCATAGTCTTCTTTTGTTTAGACCATGGGAAATGACCTCACCGGTCCCCCTGACAATAATCCATAAACAGCAGCAGCACACAGGCAAGAGACAGTCATGGGAACTTAACAAAACAATGCCATCATTGTTTCACACTTGAATGTGCAGCATTGTAAGAACAGCAAGAGCATCCCAGCATGGTGCTGGGCTCTGTGAAAGGATATCCTCCATCTTTCTTCATTAAGTGACAATCTATTTTCAACCTTTTCTTCTCTGTATATGAGGTCCACAGAGACTGAGGCAGGTGTCTCAGTAGGTTATTCTGAAAAAACGTTGGGAAAAATGTTTCTTGTTGTAATATTATTAAGGCACGCTCCCAGAGCGAACTCCAATAAAATAAAAATGGTAAATGGTTATTTAAAATACAATTTGGGATCAGGCTAAATATTTTGTTTAACCTGTTTTGAAGTAATGTCTGACAGAGCTTGCAAAGCTAGGCTGTAATAAAGTACTGACAAACAATATAACACAGATGTCACAAAAAATATGCCAAATCAGAATCAAACAGAAAGGTTATTATAAAATAATGAGTAGATTCCCTACATGGCTATAAATTATGTTTTAAAGATTCACATAAAAATTAACCACCTTCATGTTGTAATATTTTCTAATAAGCACGAAAAATTGTTGTGTTAAAATATCAACCCAATTCAAGTAAATACAGTGTTTATGCACACACCATAGTACAACTGCAGCTGAAGGGAATGCCATTAGTTTTGCAGATATTTGGTCATAAGAGTCACCAGAGTATTGTACAAATTATTTTTGACCTGAAAATGGTTCTAGATAAAATTCAACGGTTGAATCAAGTTATTACAATTCGTCGTAAGTAGGACGTGAATGCGTGTAACCAATTTCATTGCAATCCATCCGAAGTCTGGCAAGACACTTCATTCAAAACAACAAATTTCAAACTGAAGAACTCTCTAGAACCAGTAGGATTCATCCTCTGGGGACCAAGTTTGTGTTACTATTATTGCGATAATAGTTAAGGCCAAACTAAAATGATAATTTAATTAATGCGACTTAAGGCTCTACTAAAACTATCTGAGCGCAATGCACAAGTGTATTTACGTTGTGTCCAAATCCACTTTTGGTTGTACATAGTCTCTCAACTAACCATCTCCCATTCCCTTTAAAAGCCAGGTGTGTTCGCACCTTGGTACATTCCCACTTTAACGGCAGAGTAGTGCGCCAACAATGCGCCTAACCACACCTCATGGGCTGAAGTGCATTTGCTATTTAAACAACTTGGGCACTGGAAAACAAAAATAACAACTGCGTTGGTCTGAAATTAGCAAAGACGCTTGCATCATGCTTGGAGCCGATTTGAGGGCCCTCACGCAACAAGGTTAATAAATGCTCCATGTTATCAGCAGCCATAAATCTGTAGTTATTTTGGTAGAATTTTTTTTTAAATGTATATACTATTGATGAAACTGTTGTACACGTAAAATAAACATGAAATTAAAAAGATAGTTAAATTGCTGTTGTAAGATTACATTACGTATTAACATTACTTCAAACATTTACATGATAATCTAAACTCATTGCACTTTTTACAGCCAGTTTGACCAAAGTTGCCAGAAAATTGGAAGAGAAAAGCTTTGAGAACATCAAACAGCCAACTGTTCTGTCAAACTGGCACCAAATCCACATTTCAAGTATGTGTCTCAGATTAGATATATAAGGATTGACCTCATTGTCTGCACTCTGTGCTGTTAATAAAGATATTTGCAATTACGCTACAATGTTTCATTGCCAATCGATCTACATCTACCTTCAGCTTCCCTCACTGGGCTACCAGAAGGCCACAGATACAAAAAAATGTTTTTTTAAATAAAACCTGACCTCATGCAACAGACGAGAAAATGAAAAACACAGAGAAAAAGAGGAGAGGACAGATTAACTGTTTAATCTTTAGGCCATCAAATCTGCGATTGATCTGGGATTACACAGTGTGTTTGTGTCTTTGGCCTTCTGACTTACAATGTAGGGAAACCTCAGGCGGAATGAAGATGAACTGACACACACACACTCTCACACACACACATACACACAGTGGTCTAGCTAAAAACTCATTTGTGATATGACTGCTATATACCGCAACCTGTTACTGGACTGTTTTTGCAGTTCTACATTTCACTTAGCACGTCTCCACAGATTGCATAGCATGACAGCAGACCAACAGCTTTACCAACAATGAAAATTGACTTCTGGATGTCCACTTTACCAAATCATGTGTACTGTTGTTCATTTTGTCCTGATTGAGATGGAAAAGACGCCTTCTCCTCTAATTTTTTTTCCCCTAAATCGTCTATAATCTCTCATTGTTTATGACTGGTATCTGTACACGGACACACACGCACACACGCATGCATGTACATGTGTGCGTGTTTGTGTGGGTGTGTAATCTCTGTGGCACTGCAGGAACTCGGAGTGTGTGTTTGGCCGGTGTTCAGCGGGCAGCTCACAGGATTACGATGACTGTTACTGCTGCATCTGTGTTTTGGGGCATGAAAGGAGAATATAAACCCAAAAGGGAGAGGAGATGGAGGGAGGGAAATTAAGAAAATGTCTGCGGAGGAAGATCAACTGACTGAGAGATGAGGAGGGGGGAAATGGGGCTTCAGATGGAGAGAGGGGTGCAAAAAAGAGAAAACAGGACGGGGATAGGAGTGTTTTTTGTGTTTGTGCTGGATTATTTCTGTGGAGTAGCGTCTCTGTGTTCCAGCTGTGGACAGTGGATTATTCTAAAATTCATAAGTATGTCTGTCTGTCAGCCTTTTTCTGAGGACAATTGCAAACTTTAATGTGAAGGGAAAGACCCATCAGTGACTGTCTGTGACAGCACTCTCATCAACTTGGCGGCCACCTACAGGAGCCGACGGCCCCGAGGAGTCGCTGTGAGTCTGCACCAGGCAGAAGACGACAGGCTCACTGCAGCAACAGTCAGCAGGCTCGCACTTGGCAGCGATCATGTTGTTACACTCTTCCTGCTCCCTGTGCAGCGTTAATCCACTACTCTGTCCTTCAACATGACAATCCTACACACATGGTGCAACCTCACACTCGCTAATAACACGTACACACATGTAGGCGCACCAGCAAATTACTGCTCAACTGGCACACGGCGGTTTATCACTGGCTGGATGAAAGCAATCACAGCAGATGCAGCAGCTCAACACATCCGTATGCTGTCACAATCGCTTTTGTCATGACGTAGCATGTAGACCACCCCTGCCCCCCTTCTGTTACACGGCTACAACTCTGATGCCAGCTGCATGTTTGGCCCCCAGCTTAGTGTGACTACACCGCTGCACCTGTTACACTGGGGCAAGAGTTAGTCTATTCATTCAAATACAAACACACACACACACAACGCTGAAATATGTGGGGATGCCATCTGCAGGAGCAGCCACATACACCAGACCAGTGTTGGTATGGACCGAGTGAAGTTTGGGCTGATGATTTGACTTCTCCCCTGATCAAAAGCAAAGGCTTTTAGTTTCAGAGATTAAACAATTAGATATGAAGATGAGAGGAGTTAAAACTGACACTAGCACGCTGAGCATCAAACAAAACAACAAACATTATTGAAAACAGCAACAACAAAAAACACCAAAATCCATGAACCTATATGATCATAATTGCAGAGGGAATTTGCTTAAATCTTAAACACACTACAGAAAGACTGACAGATAGACAGACAGATATAGATAGATAGGTAGAAAGATAGATAGATAGATAGATAGATAGATAGATAGATAGATAGATAGATAGATCGATCGATCTCACACACTGGGAAATTCTGGGATGATAATCATCCAAGAGGATTTTTCACAACCTGGAAACATTTTGATTTCAATTCTTAATGGCTTATAACTTTGAATAAAATATTAGTTAATCATCTAATGGTGATTAACACAGTAAGTAACACAGTACACAGTACAGTAACTTATCATTTTATCATCTTACTGCAGGTGCTTAAATGAAGATCTTCATTTAAGCACCTGCAGTAAGAGCTGATGGATGTAAACAGACTCATTGGTGTTTAAATCAACACTCGTATACAGGAAGTAAAATAGATAAAGATGCTATTACATGAATATGAAATCATTTGTCAAAACAATCTGAAACTACAAAAGGTGTAAACGTGAGAAGAACCATGCTCATAACAACACATGACACGGATGAAGTTGGTCAATTTAGAAAAAGATAAATCCCTGTAATTTACCCCGTAATTCTGTCAGACTGAGTTTACATGAATTGACCCTATACTGTACACTGGACGTAGTGGATACATGATGATAATGAATTGTGCTTTTGCACGTTTTTTTTTACTATCAACATGGCACTACTATACACCCGGTGTCTTCCCCGTATGTCTCCTCATGTGATGGGTGCAGATCTGCACTGGTCGCAGCCGCGTCACCACAGCATGACCTGCCAGGGGCAGAGGGAGGCAGAGCAGCCTACCTGGAACCACACAGGTCGTTATCAGGAATATCCAAACTCCGCTGTTATCCATGCCCACACCACCGTTGCCAGTTTTCCTCGCTGTGGTTAAAAATCCCGACGCGTGCGCGCGCGCGCGCGTGTGCACGTGTGTCCTTCCTCCTGCGTCCGGGACGAAGAGGCGGCGGCGGGTTCGGGTGCAGCTCCGGGTGCCGTCGGGTCTCCGCGTGCACTCCCCGCCGACTGCTGACTGCCGGTTCACAAAGTGTCCGCAGGAGAACGATGGGAAGGTTTCCCCAAACTTATCTGCGCGGCTCGTGTCCACTTCCTCCTCCTCCCACTCGGATTCCAGCGAGCGGCGGCGGAGCGGCAGCAGCGTGTGTCCGGCTGAGGCTTGGCGGGGATAAAGCAGCTTAACGCGTGGGCAGATTATTTCCGAGATAACCTACCCCCCCCGTCCCGACAACTATCTGTCACCGTGCGATGGCTGAGCTCAGCAGCAGCCGGAGGCGGTGCACATTTATTTAAAAAGACAAAAGGCGCAGTGAAGCTATGTGAAGTGAGCAGCATCACTCCGGGTACCGGACCCGACAGAGGCCTGGATTCAGGAACGAGCTCCCGTTGACTGTGGATGCCTCGTGCTGTCGCCCTGATGCCACCATCCACTAATGAGAAGAGACTTGAGCCCTGAGTTGATCCATATAGTGCAGGTTGACTTATGAATTCATAGATAAGCGAATGGGTAATAATTGAGCCAGGGAAATGTAGTGGAAGTAGAAACAAACAAATTCATGCACATGGTTTATTAATGTGTGATATCTAATGGCTTAAAATGTTATTAGATATGAGATATCATATTGTTTATTTTGTCGCCTTCCATCTACAGCAAATATCCGAGGAGTTGGAAGAGAAAGAGCCCCGAATCCGTGTTATCGTGAACTAAACGACATCTGCAGAAAAATGTATTACAACATGAATGAAAAAAGAGACAAGAGCCTGATGTGAGCTTATCCTGTAAAGTGTGTTTGAGGGATCTAAAAAAATGAATAACACAACATTGTGTCTAACAGCCAAAACCTGAAGTCGTCAGAAAGCACAGCCCTCCGCCAAGTCAAAGCAATCCTCCACCTGTATGCTGTTTCACCAGAAACTTTCAGAATGTTATGTATTTGTGGAGGTTACATTTGCCTATCTAATGTAATAGTATTTCTGAGTTGTGGCTACAGTTGTGTGTATTTACTAACTTTATGTGTTCACGAATGTTCATTCCTATCCTCGATAATTGTTAGTTAACAATCCCGTTGACGTAAGGATCATACACATACATACTACTGTTATCTAGCACACACCCACTCCTGAGATCAGAGCAATCAAATGCACCATATCTGTGATCTCAGATATATAAGTTAGATATAACTTCCTAGGGAGAAGCCCACCACACACACACACACACACACACACACACACAAGCTGACTTGCAGACTTTTGTGACTCTGTAGCTGTTTTCCTTCTTGTGGGGATCAAACAAAGACAAAGACACCTCTGATTCTTGAAAATTCTTTATTTCAACATCACTGAAGACTCACAGCGGTAGAATTTCATACTGAAAATGTGAAATTGTAAGATATGACTGAAATGTCAACATTTGCCCTATCTTGCAATGGTGAATTGAATGACCTGTGGCCATGGCCGAGTCCTATCTTTGCTAAAAAAAAAATCCATGCAAATCTGCCCATAACTTTTTGAGTAATCCGGCTGACAAACAAACAGATCAACTGAAGCAATCATATTACCTCCTTGGTGGAGGTAATAAAACCATTGGGTCCAAGTGATTCTATGAAGAATACACAAGAGAAGACCAATGGCATAAATATGAAGATGATAAATTACACTAAAATCAACAAATTAGTACATTTTCTCAACTACTCCTCCTGCACTCTAGGTAATTATTAAATGAACAGAAAATAAATACACAGAAATGGTAAACTGATGCTCGCACACCTATGTGGACTAATGAGCATTGTACAGCTTGATGTTAGAACACACTAGAATATCCCACTCCCTCTCATACAAGGAACATCCACCTGCATCTATTCTCCCAAAGGACTGCTGAAAGGACATTTAATTGCAAAATTGGTTTGGCCTTGTCTTTGTGTCCAGGGTGATGTGCAGAGGAGGGAAGCTCAGGAGAGAAACCAAGTGTAGGCAGGTGAGAAAAAAACGACTGAAGGTGAACGTGGAAAATTGCAGAACACACAGAGCAAGAAGAAAGAATCCGAGCTGGCGCTGGATGATGAAGATGTAACAGGAAGATGAAGTAGGAGGCAACACGAACACGTCTCTTTGACAGAGCATCGCATTCACGGTGGCCTTAATTCAAAGGATTCGAAGGATTATTGTCATAAGCAATATGTGCAGTTTGATCTATAATTATATGAAGTAAAGTTGGGATACAACCAGGGTTGAAGAAATTTGTGATTTTTGAAAGCCACACAAGATTTATGACTTCAATCAATTGTTGTTCGCTCTACATTGTCAAGAATCACTGATTATAGGGATTAGTTAATATTCAATAACACAAGCTCACTGTACTAGAACTCCTTATTCCATTCTATCTTGTCAAAAAAATTACAGATCCATAAATAAAAACGTATCAGATTTACTCAGTAGTTAGTACTTTCAGCTCATGCATTCCAAAGTCTTATTTGTGTGTATGTTTCTCTCAGGTTACTCCCTTAATCCAAATATGCAAATATGCACAGGTCAGATGGACAGAAGACTCCGATCAGATGAATGTGTCCAGTCTGTTATTAGATGAACAAGTAACATGTCCAGATTTACTTTTCTGCAGTGCATGCTGCTAATGGCACTGTCCTCTGGGATCATGAAACGGGTAAAAAGGAGTGAAAAGGATTCACAAGTTTAGCTGCAAAGAAAACCTCCTGAATGTATTAATTCTAACTGTCGATTATGATACTTGTTTTATCCATATTAGCATTAAGCTCTCTGACTTTTCAGAAAAACGTAAGATGATGTAAATGGCCTCCCTGATGTGAAACTCACTTTCCCAGGAGTTTTAGCATATTCCATCCTTCAACTTCACATGGCCTAACACTGGCACCTAGTGATGCAGATTGTGAACCTGCATCCAACCTACTTCGTTTACTTTTATTGGCCACAGGATGGAGACACTGAGCCAATGTGCATGAGTCATTTAGAATGACAGTGCTAGAAATTTCTGGGGGATGGGTGGGGGTCTCAAATTTACCCTGTAATGCTATGCATTTATACTGTGAATGCATGCTTTAAGCTAAATCTTTCTAAATTATCTTTCTCTTTATATTCTCTCTCCATTTCACCACAGTAGGTGTACAGGTATATGCTTGTTGTACATCACATAACAAGAATCATCAAGTCATTTATAATTGATAAGAGCAACTTTAAAAAGAGTGGGAATCGGTGGAGACCGTCACAAGGGCAAATCGGGACAAGAGGGTTCTGAAAATGAGACAAAGGTGAGGAGAGGACCAGGAGAGGAAAGGAGACAAAGTCATCACACCCTGCTGGCAAAAACAATGTTGCTGACCGAGTTATGCCTCGGACAGCCTCCCCCCGTGCCGTACGTCAGACACTGCAGAGGAGAGAGACGAATCAGCGCTCTCTGGTCCACCCTCAGCCCTCCCACTCTTCCTCTCCACCCTTCTGTGTCGCTCCCAACTCTCCTCAGAGGTGTTGATGCTCTGCAGTGCTGCACACTGAGGCAACCACCACCAGCAGCTGTACTGTACATTACCCCTCCAGACGAGTGCACAAACGCAAGGAGCTGCGACACATCATCCAACCCTGACAGGAGGTAAGATCCCTGAGGGATGTTCAGCTGCAGCCGGGGGACGAGACATGATGAGCACTAGGGTCACATCAGGAGGACAACGATAGAACATGTAGATATGCAGAGCTTGATAACAAGAAACCTCTAAAGTTCATTACACATTAGTCTGTAAGTTATTCTAATAATGTGAATATTAGGCGTGGGATATTGATACAGGCAAAACTGTGTCAAGGGCAGAGGGAAAAATAAGAGGAATAGCATTACAAACGGGACGAAAGGGAAAAGAGAAAACATCTGTGTCGTCTTCCACTTTGAATCAGGTCAAGTCATTAGATTTGGTCAGAGGTGAACTTCACTCAAGTTCTGGAGACAACTAGAGGACAGTGACATTTACTTCTACAAATTAGATCACACCATCTCCTTTACTTTGGTATCTTTGTTGTTGTTCTTGTCTCCATACTATTAATGATATCATGACCTAACCCAAAATTACCCTGCTACTGCCTGGAAGCGGAAATGGATCATAACTCAATTAGGCGTATTGCTGCAAAGCCAAACATTTCTTTCATTTTACATTTATTATACTGTTCTTCTCCTTGTAATGTGCTTTTCTTTCTCACTTTTCCTCTCTTTTTTTTCAAAGTTGGATGGGTGCATTTCCATCATGCTCAAGGCTCTGTTTGTGTATGGAGTGCTGGGAGGTAAGAATCATTTTGAAGAAATGTTTCTGCTCTGGTTTCTAAAGACTTGTCATTCTATGAAATACGTTTAGCTGCATAGTTCTCTTATCCCTTCTGTGTTTTTCACATGTCTTGCCCTGTTTTTTGTCCCAGTGCTGCTGTTCCCAGCAAAGTGTGATCAAATCTCCGTGTGTGTCGAAGACGACGGGGACCTGAGAGTAGACTGTCGGATCAAGCCCAAGCCCAACAAGATCGACAGCTATGAGTTCTCTTGGTCCTCCGGGACCAAAGAGACCCTCATTAACACTAATGTGTCCGGTTCAGCGGCAGAGAGCCAGTTCAGAGACAAAAGTGATGTGGTGGAGCTGGAGCCCCACGGCTTCAGGATGACCCTGAGAGGCTTCACAAACACACTCCCACACAACACCACTTACATGTGCAAAATATCCGGGGTGAATGCCAATATCATTGTGGAGGCTGGTAGGTGGATTGATTGAGTGTGTGTGTGTGTGTGTGTTTGTGTGTGTGTGTGTGTGTTTTTGTTAACTTTTTGCATCCCACTTTTCCTCCTCTGCAGATCACCTCGTCCCGTGTTCAGCTGTAAGCGTGTTTCTGAAGATATCCTGCTCCTGGATCGTTTGTCTCTTGCTCTTCTGCTATCACACACAAAGCTAAAGAAACAAACAGTCTTGTACTGCCACTCACACACACACACACACACACACACACTCATGCCTGACCATGCCTACCCATCTGTCCGCATCCACAGACATCCCAACAATAACACCTCATGTTAAAACGACGTCAACAGCTTGCAAATAATTCACTAATTTTCCTCCTGTAAGGGGACTGAAATGGTATTAAACTGTTTTCATCTACTCTCTTTGATTAAAAAGAATGATATCTCAATGATGATTCAACAGAAATGTTTAGAGATGTGCTTTTTGCTTCAGGGGCACACGCTGTATTGTATCTGTATAAATGTGATGACTAACTTGCCAAGTAAGTATTATTTTCTAAGCTGCAGCATTTGATTCAATAAAGAGATGCTGGATAAAGTCAGAACTGCTGTGAATTGCATGTTCATGGGACAGAACTGAGACCTGCATGGCAATGACAAGGTTCAACAGGAAATACGCCTCCTTTTAAAGCTTAGTCTTATTCCATAATGCTGGACAAAGGCGCCACTAAGGTTAATAATGACAGCTAATATGTTACAGCACATTAGTGACTGATGTTTTTTTGAGTGAGGTGTTGAGCGTTTGTAAGGCTGATCTGTAGTGCATATAGAACAGTACACACACCCATTGGAAGTTATGTTTGATAGTTCAATGTCAAAGTGAAAACAGATCTCTGCAGATAAATTACAAAATACTGCTAGTATTGTCTGCTATAGGAGACAGCTGAATCATCACTGATGTAGCCTGTGGACTTTTTCACAACAGACATTTTGAATTGTCAGAGCAGCAGAGAGACTTTGATGCTCTGTTCCATGTAAGTGTTTTAGTAAGACACTATTCTGCCAGTGTGCACAATGCAAAGGCTGTGTAACTGAAATAAAACAAACACTATCCATATTAACGTTACTGTTATTGTTATTAATTTCACCCATGCTGTTCCTGCTGTGACATATTAAAATGTATGCTGAGAAATAAATGTATTAGTTTTAGACGTCACAATAGTTGAATGGAGATCATCTATGTGGCTATAACTTTTGGCAAGGTGGTACAGCGGCAAAACCTCCACCAGCAACGCTCCAAGCAACTCAGCAAAAACTTGATTGAAAAGCAAAAGGGGTGGATGGAGGAACATTAAGTACAGTAAACAAATCAATAGAAGATGGGAAAAGTTTGGCACAGCATTAAGTCGGCCCAGAACTGTCTGTCCTCCAAAACTAAATTAATGTACTGTACAAGAAGACTGGTGAAGGCGGCCACCATGGGAGACTTGGACTGGAGAAACTGTGCAGACAATAACATTTGGCTGGTGCTTTACCAGTCAAAGCTGTGCCCAGGCAACATGCATAGAAATGGCTTAAAAACAAAAACAATTTCCTGCAGTGGCAGCATCATTTCAATCCAATCAGGAAAGTGTGGTTGGACTAAAAAAAATTGTTGTTGATAAATGATAATAATAGAAAAATAATTCACAATGTTCCCTGCAACCAGAGAGACCTGTCGAAACAAACTGAAGGATGTAATTACTATTAAATTATAACAACTAATATTCATGCAAACAAGTGTTTTGCAATGTGTAAATGTAATTAAGTTTGGTCCCTTTGTAAAACTCTGTTTCTGTTGATCCAGACTGATATTCTCTTGATTCGGTTTCCCAAAAGAAAAATGTGCTTTGACTTAATGTTGTGGAATAAAAACATGAAATTACATTAAAAGTTCTAAGTGAAAATCACAGCTATTATTTTTTAATTTTAAACAAGTTCTAACTTCTCCAGTTGAACACGCATTTTTTCCTCACGATATACAAAAACCGTTATCATAATTCATTCATCTTATACTAACCTTGTCTGAGCTTCGCATCTAGCGCTTGACTCGAATTGGTCTTTCTTGAACCTCGGTGATACCCGTAGTTTTCGAAAACAGCGATGGCCGCCTTAGCTAGTAGCAGCAAAGGACCTGAACTTTCTAAAGCTGAGTACCTGAAACGGTATTTATCTGCCGACGAAGATGGCAAGAAATCAAAGGGGAAGCTCAAAAAGAAACGTCGTAAGGTTCCTGAAAGAGGGTGAGTCGAGGCGGACGGTTTTATCAAGCTGCTTCCCGGTTCAACGTGTGTGTTACGCTAGTCGACGTGTAGCCTTGGTAAACTCCACGTTTTGTACGAAAAGTGTTGCTAACGTTTACTAAACTGATCTTTGCTTCCTTCATGTTAGACTCACGATAGTAGACGACGACATAGACTGGAAACAGATGGTCGAAGAGGAGAAGGAGGTTGAAGAGGAGGAAGACGAGGCTCCAGTGGTGAGAACTTCAAGCTAACGTTCTCTAGCTGTCTCAGCCCGAGTCCATTCATTGGAATGGTTTACGTGTATCTGGGCTGTTTTTCTTCTGGGATTCATTGGGTCATTTTATATGGTTTGCAATTAAAAGCAAAATAAATCCACGCATTGAGAGTATCTCTTTTTAAATATATACAAACCTCAAGCGCCTTAAAGAGATCAGAGTCGGTGATATGGATAAAAAAAACTATAATAATTGATATTTTCCACTCTATACGTGATATAATTTTTTTATGGATCATCATCACATTAATTGAAAACAAATCATATAAGACATCCATATTGATTTACAATATATGCCTATTATACTGCAATACAACCAGTCTTAAAGAGATAGTTACCATGGTATATAATTGTATTGCAGTTGAAGTTATGATGTTTATTAGATTGGTATTGTCACATTGCCCAATGTTTACTTGAACTTCATCTCTTGGTTTCCTACTCAGGTTGCCGAGGTGGTCGATGATCGACCAGATGAAGTCAAACAGCTGGAATCCTTCAGAAACAGCAACAGATGGAAAGTGATCGGAGGTAATTGATAATTATAAAAGCTGTGGAGAGAATATTTGCCTGTGTGCTAAAGATCGTTATTTATTTTGAGTGTCCTCTTCTAAAAGCAGATGAAGAAGAAGGCGCAAGCGAGAGTCGCCAAGACTCGCCAGACCTGTCATCAAAGGGAGCGGGACATGATTCCCCTGTCAGAAAGACCCGCCATGACTCTCCAGACCCATCCCCTCCAAGAAGAGGTCGCCATGACTCCCCAGACACATCCCCTCCCAGGAAAAGTCGTCATGACTCTCCAGACACATCCCTTCCCAGAAGAGATCGCCACGACTCGCCAGACTTGTCTCCACGACAGCAACATTCAGGAAAAACGGGAAAGGTGCAAAGTAAAGGTGAGAAGTAATATTTGAGGCTGAATCTAATGTCTTTTTGCATAGGGTAGGGTGAATTATAATAAAAACACCACAACAACCAGAAGACCCTTGAACATCAGTGCACATGGTTACATTTGTTAAGTCGTCCTGTTGACATCCAAGTGAAACACAGAATTTTCATTTTGGCAGAACTCTTAAGGCTCTTCAGAAATTCACAATGAAATGTGATAAACCAGTGTCTGTATATAAATATATTTATCTCCCTATATTCAATCAGTCTTATCACTTCCTGTCATCCCCTCAGAATACAACTGGCCTAACAACTTCTGCAGATGAGAAAAGTACTTTCAGTTTAGTTTATAATAACAGTTATAACACTTTGCTCAACAATTAATTATTTCTTCATTAGATGCATCCCCCATGAGAAGAAAGCCTACTTCCTCATCGTCAGGTAGAAAACGTTCACCCGATCCTCATCGGTCACCAACGGCAACGAGGACTCAGAACAGGCATGATTCAGAAGGCGACCAATCTCCTCCACGAAAAAAGCCACAGAAGGGAGGGGCTTCAGACTCAGACCAGTCTCCTCCAAGGAGGCGCTCAAAGACAAGACAAGGCTCTGATTCTGACCAGTCTCCACCCAGAAAGCGGCCACAGAGAGGAAAGGACTCGGATGAAGATCTGTCACCACCTCGTAGACCTGCCCAATCGCAGGTGAGAAAAATGTGTTAGTTTGTAGATTAATATAAAATTTGTTTTCTCTCAGATTGCTGTGTGTTTTCAGAGTTTTTTTGTGGGGTTTTTTCAGAGTGAGAGGATGCTTTCTGGTGGAAAGGCAGGTCTGGTTTGTGTAGATGTTTTAAGGAAAGAGCAGGAAGAGAACCGACGCAGAGACAGAAACAACCAGCCCCTAGAAGGTTGGCTCAGCTTTTCTCTTTTAACATACTTTCCCCTGACGTGACACATTCATATTTCAAAAGTATAGTGATTTATTTTGGTCATAGGATTAGTTCATAAGTTTTATGATGCATTCCTCGCTTAGAAGACATGTTATACCCATTTTCTTTCCTTTAACAGATGAATCCCGCAATGCCCAGACTGTGTTTCGAGACAAGAGCGGCAAAAGGAGGGATTTGGATTCAGAGAGAGAAGAACAGAAGAAGAAAGCTGGAGAAAAAGCAGCAAAGGATGAGAAATACGCTCAGTGGGGGAGAGGGTGAGTTTTCAAACACTGCTCCCACATTAAAGAAGACTACTGAAGGTTATTATGACCATATAAAGAATTTAAATTTGTCATGTTCCTACTTTTTTTGTATGATCTTAAAGTCAACGTGTGTTTATAGGTTGGCCCAGGGCCAGATGCATCAGCAGAAACTTGAGGATGCACTGCACGAAGCCCAGAAGCCAATGGCACGTCACCGTGATGATGAGGATCTTGACCGTATGTTGAGAGAGCAGGAAAGGGAGGGAGATCCAATGGCTGCAATGCTCCGACGGAAAAAAGCTCGTAGCACCAAGACAGGTATTCAACATTGCACACATGCACCGTGGTCCTTGATCTGACTGACGCAGAATGGTTGCTCACTGAAAGTTTATATTATAAACCCTCTTATTTTTGTTTTGCAGATAAGCCTCAGTATAAAGGCCCAGCACCACCTCCAAACCGGTTCAATATTCTGCCAGGCTATCGCTGGGATGGAGTTGACAGGTACACAGTGTGTGTGTGTGTGTGTGTGTGTGTGTGTGTGTGTGTGTGTGTGTGTGTGTGTGTGTGTGTGTGTGTGTGTGTGTGTGTGTGTGTGTGTGTGTGTGTGTGTGTGTGTGTGTGTGTGTGTGTGTGTGTGTGTGTGTGTGTGTGTGTGTGTGTGTGCGCGCGCGCGCGCGTGTGTTTGTGTGTGTGACAAAGTGACAGAATGGGATAAATCATAAATCTGAGTGCATGGAATCAAAGATGGAGTTGACGCCGGTGTTTCATTTTTTTGTCTCGCAGGTCCAATGGTTTTGAACAGAAGCGCTACAAGCGGATGGCAGATAAAAAAGCTGTCCAGGAGGCCGCTTATAAATGGAGCGTGGAGGACATGTAATGGATACTTGAAACCGATTAATGAGAAGCAGAGCTGTGGCACGGCACTGCAGAACTCCTGTAGAATTAGTTGAGACAGAAAATCTGTGCTGGTGGAGAACCACAGCAGATTAGACTCATCTTCTCAGCAGATCTGACATGTTGCTATAGACTGAGAAAGATTTTTCTCTCTCCCTTTTTTCCAAAACAGTTAGGCACTCTACAACAGTTACCAGATTATTACAGACCGATAAACTACAAACATAAGTGTACATAGCAGGGAGGTGACAGCATCTTTATGATTTTTGTAGTAATTGATTCAATGACGGGGAAAAATATGTTTTCACTGTATTATTAAATAATGTTTTGGTAAAGTGTTTTACAGTACATTTGAAAGCCTTTAGTTGCATTCAGTATTTTTGTTTTTTTTAATTAATGGTTTCAAATCACATGTGCTCTAAGAAAGATATATTATTTGGACGTTAACACTTTCTGGTATAGAAACGTAATCTTGGACTGATGTCTCATATGTGGAGTAAATCAAAAATGAAAATGGCCATTTGGTCAGAATACCAGCCTCTTGAATTTATCACAGGTGAAACAGAAAATGCTGTGTGTATATAAATCTTTTTCCGCAGCTGATATGTTGACATGTTATAATATTAATATTGCCCTTTTAAGTGTTTTCAGTTGTTTGGCAGTGGGCCAGCAAACAAAAGAACCCCGGAGCCTGAACACTTCAACGAAACTAAACCATCCTCTGTTATTTATTATATAATTGATTTTCCTGTTATAAATCCAAATGTGTACTGTAAAATAGGTTATTGATCCTACCCATGAAATGCCCTGTAGTCATAAATTAGACCGAAGTGCAAAACACTGGGGACATTTATATATCCTTTTTTATATTAATTGATCCATTAGTGGGAAGTGTTTTTTCAAATGACTGTGCAAGGTCAATAATGAACTTTCATACTTAACTTTTCCGCGGATACAAACGAGAAGTCACCGCACATTGTCATAGATGAAATCCTGTCAGCAGATCCATCTTCATTACAACTGAGCCAACTCCCATTTGTGAAAGAAGTGGTGGAAATTATATAATTATAGTTCAAATTATATTACAAAGGATCTATGTGTGGTCCTATTCATGTATCTACTTTTGATAGATATTTGTGTGATTTTAAATTGTACTGTTTGTACAAGTTATGATTTTATATATATATATATATATATATATATATATATATATATATATATATATATATATATATATATACACTGTAAAGTATATATATATATATATTTAAATACACAAATTAGAGGTAGTGTGCTTGAACAGTGAGGAAAAAAGCAAATAACTGGATAAATTGTTTGTTTACAAATGAGGCCAGTTGTTGCAGCCTGTCCCCAGTGTTGATATTGTAAAAGGGTGAGTAGGAACCTTTCAAACTCAACAGGGGGGACTCGTTTCATTCCGGACTGTTTTTGCGGACGTACACGCGACTGCCTCTTGGCCGAAGCAGTAGTCTGAGACGCGTGACCGAGAGGAGACTGTTGTTGCTTTAGTTTGAGTAAAATGGTTGACTGGAGTCCCATAGCGAAGGTGTATGACCCGCTTAAAGCTGGCAGCATCGACGGCACGGACGTGGAGCCGCATGATCGGGCGGTGTGGAGGGCGATCGGGGCCCGCTACAAGCCCAACAAGGGTGTAGTCGGGGACTCGCTGCTCACTCTCTACGTGGCTCGCCTGAACCCCCAGACCACCGAGGACAAGCTGCTCCAAGTGTTCTCTAAGTACGGAGACATCCAGCGGCTCCGGCTGGTCCGGGACATCGTCACGGGCGTCTCCAAGGGATACGCCTTCATTGAATACAAGGAGGAGCGCTCCATTGTGCGGGCCCGCCGGGACGCCAACAAACTGCTGGTGGAGCAGCACGAGCTGTTCGTGGACTTTGAACAGGAGAGGACTCTGAAGGGATGGGTCCCGCGGCGGCTCGGTGGAGGACAGGGAGGGAAGAAGGAGTCCGGCCAGCTGCGGTTCGGAGGCAGGGACAGGCCCTTCCGGAAACCCATTCACCTCGGGGTCGGTCTGGTGCAGGAATGGGGAGGTGGTGGTGGTGGTGGAGGAGGAGGAGGCAGGGAGTGGGACAGACCAGGGGCGAGAGGCAGGGAGGACCGGGACCGACACAGAGATGCTGAGTGGGGCAGCAGAGGGAGGAGAGATGACCGGGACAAAGGCAGAGAGAGGGACGACCGCCGATACCGGGACAGGAGCAGGCACCGGGACACGAGGTGATACCACCGGAAGTCGTGTCACTCGCCTGGTTCAGCTGAAGCCTGTGGCAGATGTTTTAATGTACACTCCAGCTGTTGCAGCTCCTCGTATGGACGCATGTTAAGCCAAGAACGCAGTGAAGGAAAGTGTTGAGGCTTGTGAGTTGCACATGTTAGTGCTGGTCCATGGTAAGAACCGGTATTACAGTAACAAAGGAGTACCAACGTATATCTCAGAGATATCTGACTCACTAGTCTTTTGTGGTGTGCATTGAGCAGTAAAAACTATCTTCATATTGACTTTTTTAATTTCACTGTTCATTACAGTGATTAACCTTACAATTTTGATGTTGTCCAGCCAAGTGAAGCTCCTCAGCTTTAAAAAAGCAGAAACCACCACCAAATGGACAAAATGCATTCATTGATGTTACACTTGTAGACAACTACACAAGTGCCTGTAGATCAGAATAAACCTATTACACAAATTTTCTCTCCTGCAGAATCTGAGATGTATTGTGGTTCCAAAAGGTCGCCTGGAAAACAGTAAAGCATTTCTATTTCATGCGTGTTTTTATCGATGAAGACTTTTGGAGCATCGTACTTGGTAAAAGCCACTGATGAGGGTTTGTGTAGCGCTGGTTCTTTACTTGAGAGATTTAAACCCAGGAAAAAGGGTCTGTTGATTGCCAATGACGTATGCTAAAATATCCCTCTTTATTTATTATTATTTTGGGTTGCATTTTTGCTCTGTTGTATTTATTTCTCTTTCATATGTAGCTCTGCCATCTGCAGGCTCGATGTGCGATTTCAATGTTAAAATAAAGATCATCGTCATCAGCCTAATGTAGAGACCACCAGTTAGTTATTAAATGTGCAACTCCATTAGTTAACATTAGAGCTTTGATTTTTTCATTTCATTTGTATTTTTCAAATGGAGATTGTTGTTGTTTTTCACACATTCAAAATTATTAAATTAAAAAACAACAACAATGATGACTACAAAACACGTAAAATAGTATGCAGACAGGCGGAGAAACAAAAATATGTGATTTTGAAGTGAACAAACTCCTGCTGACGTCTTTGTGCAGCTGTGTGATTCCTGGTCCTGCCCACAGAGGACGATCATGTTACAGTGATGATGAGTCACCAAGAGGGTGGTTTTCTCTCCAGCTGACTGCAGGTAGGTCTGAACTCATCAATGTGAAACTCTATAAAGCTCTGGTGTTAGCATTATTAAGTCTTATCCAGTGACTCCATGCACTGCACGGCCTGGCGTGTGAAATCATCATTAGTCCATTAGCTCCTGTGTTTGAGGTCAGTGCTGGGAAATGCATCACCTGTTACCTGAGAAGAAGTTGAACCTGAGGAAAGAGGTTGTGCTGAAAATAACAGATTCCACAGTGACACTGATGTAACAGAGGAAACAAAACACACACACGTATTGCTTCTATTTCATTCCAATTATATCTAAACTGTATAAGATTAAAAGTCATGACTTATGGTGCTGTATGTGAGGTGAGACAACAAACTCTCAAATGTAACTCATAAAAACTCATAAATCTGGAATGTTTTTTGCTGCTTTATTAAATCCTGTTTATTGCTGTCATTGTATTGTATGATTATAACATTAACACAGGAACAATCTGGGATTCATTATGGAATTTTACCATAGTAATCTCTCAGAAGTCGCGTTTGCTTGTCCGGACAAGACCGCTTTCAGGCTGTCGGCACACCTGGGGTTTATGATGGTCCAACCTGGGTAAGTCTCTCTTTGAACTGTGTTAAACTCGATCCTGTGGACCAAAATGGAAAGACACTGATGAGGTTCCCCTTTACATAAAGCTATATAGTGCAGTGTGATGATGATAGAACTTGCACCCACCTGAAGGCCGGATTGATGCCGATGTTGTCCGGCTGCGGGTGGGCTGGCGTTCGCCTCCTGCGGCAGGAGGACTGAGGAGGGAAATCCTTCTGATACTGAGACTGCATTTCTTCTGTATTTTGTCCATTTTTCACCGCTGTCGCCCCCTCCCCTGGTTCCCCGTCCCTGCTGCTGCTGCTGCTGTTTCCTCTTCCTGTTTGTGTTGAGGATGTGGCATGAGGACAGTGGGACTCCTGCTGTGTGTTCTGGGCGATATGGTTTCCTGAGCAGTAATCATACACTCGTTAAGGGTTTAATTTGAAACACAGAAGTGAAATGTCTCATGAAAAATCCCATATTTATATCGAAGGAAGCCACATCTAAAAAAGAATATAAAAACTCTGGTTAAACACTAATTTTGAACTGTTTACTCGATCTAAAAGATGAAGTGCCAAACTTCTGTTGGAGTCTTCTTCTATTTTCTTAATCAAAGGCTTATTATGCCATAAAATGCTATTTATCTTCTCCCAGTGTCAAGCGGTTGCATTATATCATGCTCTATATATGCTGTTGTTAAATGTGAAGCTATAATTTGACTAATAATGTTGCATCTTGATGGCAGTTATAAACTTTACATTTACACAAAAACTAAATGTTACATCCACATTATTCATCCAATATTTTCCTGACAGCAACACAATTAACGGTATTTGTTATATTTGTACCTTATATGAACCATTTTCTGTTGTATTTTAAGAATGAATTACTCCAGTATTACTTCACTGTTATGACGACATTGATTAAACTCTTAAATTACAGAAACAAAACCTCATAAATCCCTTGCCCTCACATGAACCTTTTCCAAAACACACGTGTATATATATCCATTAAACACAACACACTGCCTGGCATGCCTACTGTCAACACCGAAACAATCATGCGTCCAAACAAACACAAATTCACGCCTTATCTTAGAACAGATAAGACGAGTTTACTCTCCAGGCTCAGATTACACTGCAGACCTTTGGCTCTGTCTTGCCGCCGGACGGGCCTGAAGCAGAAAGCCTCCTGTGACGTGGTCTCCATCTTGGCAGGAGTGTCCGGGTAGAGGAGGAATCCTGGAGAGGTCAGGAGAGATCTTTTTTTAATATAAATGCTTTAATTAAAATTTTGTGCATGCTTGAAATAAAATGGTTTTGAGAGGTTACAATAAGATATTGATATTATCAAAACCTCTCTTCGACACACTACATCGTATTTAATTCCAGTTAACACGTTGTCGCAGCTGCACCAATCTCACTTAACATTTATCTGAAATTCTTCCCATCGGGCAATTTTTTCAAATTATAAGGATAAGTGGTGTAGTTCCTGACTCATAGACCCGGTAAAAAAAATGACAATGAGCAAAGAACTGAACTGACATATTTGATATGAATATACTTGTATTCATTCTTGTTAATTCATTCAGAAAATTGCACTGAGATTGCAGCCAAACAACAGATACTCCCATTAATTGGAACCTGGACATTAGCATTATATACTTAATGTATTTACTTTTCTATCGTCTAGTTGTCTTTTTTTCTTAACATTGAGGTTGTTAACAGGACTTCCCAACTGCACCCCAACACATTTGATCAAAATTAATCTGGGTCTGTTGGAATAACCTGATCCCAGAACATCACTATCAAAGGAGCAGAAAACTTTTACCTGCCACTGCCGGAGGCTCCCCCCTGTAGGGTCGACAACGCAGAAAGAGTTCACGGCGTTGTTGGTGTCGTGGGTTGAACATTTTGTCTCTCGGCTCCTGAATGTCTCGTTGGCTCACTGGCATTACCATGCAGCTCACAATCTCTGGCGTCTGGTACAACAAATACTGTAACAATGACCACAGGCACAGTATATTCAGCAGAAAATATCACAAGTATCATCCTAAAGCCTTAAACACTTCTGAGTATTTACTGTATTGCTTACCTTATGTGCACATGAGGTACACCTTTGCAGTTTCTCTTATACTGTCTACATCTCTCTGTACAGTGTGTTTGTGTGTGTTAGGCAATAGAGCAACCTAAAGCGTGTTTGCTGCAGTAGTCATGGCATTCTATTCTTCTCCAGTGTCTGGCACGTACAGTAGTTACCAACTGAGACAATAGCACCTGGACCACCAACAGAGTGCAGGAGCTTTGTAGTGGGAACATAATCCAATATTGAATGGTTTGATGCAGGGCTGATTTAAGAGGGAGAAAGAGAAAGAAACCAGACTGATGCAAGCTGATCCTTGTTTCCGAGGTAACGCATCTAAAATGTCACGTCTGGCATCAGTGGTGTACAGTTTGTACGGTAGCAAGTATAACGATAATGAAATAAATCAGACTGTAGTTGTGTTTGTCAAACACACAAAGCTGTAAAAAAAAAAAAAGAGCAAAAATGTTGTCTATGTTGCCCCGAAGCATTTGGCCGGCACTCAGTAATGCACTGTGCTTCCCAGTTTCCAGCTGGCATAAATCCCAACTATATTTCTTTCAGATCAGAGGCTGTACGAGCCTGTAGCTTCTCAGCAGGGAACCTAATACTTGTGAAACTCTCGAGTGGAGGTATGACATAATTCAACCTTATCTGTCTCATTCTTTGTGCATATAAAGTTTGTGAGGGTGAGTTTTTTTTAAATCTCATTAACAATTAAGCTATCCATATTCCCATACCAAAAACCCCGGCAATACCAAGTTGTCAATCTATAAACTTGCATCTGGTAGCCTGAGGATTTATTTGATTGTTATTCATATAAAAAAAAATGGTACTTCACTATCCCTTCAAGAAAGCATATTATTGCACACTTACCTACATCACTATCATCATGTACTGGACTGAAACTTAAACTCTATTTCTTTTTAGAAGCTGTTGCTTGTTTTTATAACTGCCACTTTAACCTCTTTCAGTGCCTTGAATAATTTTTGCTTCAAAGGATAAGCTTGACTGGATGTTATACCCTTTCCTATAATTAACAAATAAAAAACAACAATAAACTTAATATGTATTAATATGTGTGTGTATGTGTGTGTGTGTGTGTCGCCAAAGTCGGAAAGAACCTTTTCTCCTTCCACCATCAAACTATGAATTAACTAATAAGTAAAAGAAATAAAAAACTATGCTTATGAACCAGGTGACATGTTTTTAATTACAGTAAATGTGGCCTATAGTTGGTGTGTGTGTGTGTGTGTGTGTGTGTGTGTGTGTGTGTGTGTGTGTGTGTGTGTGTGTGTGTGTGTTTGTGCTGTTATTATATTCTTGGTACATCATTATTTTTTCATATTTGGCTTTGCACTGATTTTATCCCGCGCCAGCAGGAGTCTCCCGTTCCCATAGCAACAAGCCTGCAGCCAGAGCCGTGTGTAGACTGAGTTAGCGCCACTGCCTCTGCCCGCCGCTTCGCCAAAACTAGCTCGAAGCGCCTTAACTCTTGCAACGGGTCGCGTGTAAGTGAATGTGAGAAGTTTGTAGGGAGTCAGGGCGACGCCGTGTTGCGTTTCTTCTTTGTTTGAGAAGGAGAGAGGGGCGCCGCGGAGCTCGTCGAGTAGCCGAGCCGAACCCTGTCTGTCAGCGGCTCTGCTGCGCTCCGGTGTCCGGAAGTTCTGTTGGAGGAAGAAAAAAAAAGTAAGAAAGGCATGAAAAAAGGCATCGTGAACGAAACTCCTGACCACTCTGCCCCGAGCACGGCGGAGCAACGCTTTCTCCCCTGAAGTGCAGCAGAAGGACGCCGAGACCGCGCCCCGGTGTGTTTGTGTCCCAGTAACCCGTCTCGCCGTGTGTTAGATCGTCGATCATGGGGCTCCCGACGCTGGAGTTCAGTGATTCTCTGCTGGACAGTCCGGAGTTCAGGGAGCGCCTGCAGTGCCATGAGATAGAGCTGGAGCGCACCAACAGGTTTATCAAAGACCTCATCAAGGATGGCAACATGCTCATATCTGCCCTCCGGAGTGAGTACACACCGGTTTTATCTCTTGCTCTCTGGGTTACATTAGTTCGTCTGCTGCCCGATCGCAGAAGTCCACACCGGAGACCCTGGCGCTCGGGGCGCCGCTGTTAGTCGGACAAGGTGCCTTTGTTTCGATATTCTGCTACAAGAACAGATGTCCTGGTGCCATTTTTTTGCAGACGAGGCACCATTTGGACGCGGTTTATAAACTGTAAGATGAGTGTTAAATGCTTTATAGATCCACCATTAGCTATTATTGAACAGAAGAAACGCTCTTGGGTTGCCATGTTGTGGAAGATCCCCCTCCAGCATGACACTCTTTCTCTGTCAGCATTTTAAATTATTAGGCTGCAGGACATCTGGACCAAAATCCATTTATAAAATTCCTCATAGCATTTACAACCACAGGCTTATTGTGCTATAACAGTTTGTAAACATATTATTAGAGGTTAACAAGCTGTTTGTCTACGTGCAACATTTAAATAGTTGTAGAAAGAACAATACAGTGAATGTTAACTGTCTATGGTTATAACGACTCATGCATCGGTATGTCATCACTTGGTAATAATGTGGCTGAGTGTTTATTTCTCTAATAATGCTAAAGTCAATGCCAGTCAAAAATGTCAGTATGGCCTTCATGAGGGGTGTGGGGGGTTTCTCAATTTCTTCTTAGCCATTTGGGTAAAAGTCAGGGTCAGTCGTCTGAAATGAATGTTAATAGATCAAAAATAAAGGGTTATACAATAATAAATCAAGTCAGCAGTTATCGATGTTAATCCAAGGAAGAATTCATCAATAGCACTAGGTCAATTAACATGTGTTATATATTACATCAGATATGTAAGATAAACATTAGAACAGGATCGTTCTGAATTGTATTAGAGATTATAGATTTATGTTGTACATTTGATGGTGACAGGTAATGTACCTCCCATTTACTTGGAGTTATTTTTGATCAAGTTTAAGCTCAGACACACCTTCGCATTGCCCTGTGCTTTCTTTGACTCACCTGCTGGTTGAGCACACACACCCACACACACACACAAAATGCTGTGTCACACTACTACACAACAGGATCACTGCAAGGTCAGCATGTTACAGGTAACACAGTTTACACAACACAAGCATGTCTATCACCACCAGCGCCACCCAAGTTTGCCGTGTTAGATTCCTGTTGTTATTGGTGATGGGCGAACATGTATTAACTTTACTTTCTGTAAAAACCTTTTCAAGATCTGGCAGTTTTGCGTTGTTGGTGCAGCAAATGGGATTTTTAATTAGATCCAACAATGCCGTCATAAAATGTATTGAAACACATCATAGCTTTGTTGGTGTCTTACCACAAACTGTTTGCATCAACATCCAACATCTCTGAGCTGAAACATGCACTGTGCAGTATGTACACTGCTGTAGACAAAGAGAAAATGCAATGCACAAGTATAAAAAATTGAGGCCCTATAAATGACAGATACATTTATATTAATAACTATGTTTTTGACTTGCTGATAGCAATGAAACTATTCTTTAATAGTAGTGAATAATCATCAAAAACTAACAGCTCTGATTTCCCTTGTGTCTACAAGCAACATCACTTATTTTCAAAGACTGCCGAGACATGAGGTGTCAAAGTCAGATGTGAAAAACTCCACTTAACCTTACGATCCAAAAGCTATGTTTACGTGTCCAAACAACACCCCAGTAACAGAGTGTAATACCACCTTTCACTCTCTGCTGCGCAAACACTTGGCAGCATTCTCTCACTCGCAACAACACTCACTCATAACACTGGTGTGTATGTGTGTCCGTACCACTGCATCATACATTCACACATAAATCATTAAAATGGAATTTATGAACAGTTTGAGCCTGATCACTTCCTGGAGATCAGCGGAAAACAGAGCCGTGGTCAGGTCCCATGCATGAAAGACGTTGTTGCTTTGACCAGTAATGGCAGTGTGCAAACTCCCTCCAAGAGCATTCTTGTGCATAGTTATATTAGTTGTGAATAAGTAATGGCAATAAGTAAATTGTTGTGCTTTAAGTGACTGAATGAAATTGTTGTTTTTCTGTCAGGTCTTTCTCTTGCTGTTCAGCGGTTCTCTCAGTCTCTGCGGGAGTTCCAGTTTGAATGTATTGGAGATGCGGAGACTGATGATGAGGTCAATATAGGTGAGAGGAAACAACTAGAAATGGCAAAATATGTCAAATATGATCTAGGTCTTCCCAAATTACAGATGTTTCATTTCTTTTTCAGCTCAGTCCTTGAAGGAGTTCTCTCAGCTCTTGAGCACCATGGAAGAGGAGAGAAGACGACTGGTAAGATAAAATAAACGTGTGGGAGAGAGAGAGAGAGAGAGAGACTAAACTAAAATTCTAGTCCTAATGTTGTACATTTTCAAAGATAAGATAAGGAACGTTTCGAGGACATTTCTTTGTTTGTGATTTTGAAAAAGGCTGATTATACATTAGGACAAAGGGTGAGTGGTATGAGTTACAACGTATTATGCACGAGACAGTTATGCTAAGTGCTTTGAAATTCTGTGTTGATTAATCAGATTTAGGGTTATAAGTGTTCCCTGTAGATACATTTGTGTCTATTTATTTTATTCTTTTTTTTAGGGTTAGGGTTTTAAAAACGGCAATTATTTTTCATTTATTGTATCGATCATTTTACATTTTCAGATTGTGCTCTTCGTTTATTTCATAAATTAAATGTTGATGATGATTTACAGACGTTTTTGTCAGAAATGGAAACTACAGACTTCTGAGGGGCTTTAGACTTAACTCTCAACAAGTGAAAGTTTTTTCTTCCTGTAACATTCACTCGATGAATCACACCAGCTTCCCTTGTACTTGTGCCTTGATCTGGTTTTCCCACAATTCTGATTCACACATTTGTAGTGAAAAAACTTGCCTGCCAGCAGCAGCAGCAGTGAGTGTCCATAGTGATTCGGAAAAAACGTCTTTGACTCAGAGACCCTCCGTCAACCATGAGGCCTTTGTGTGGGAGTGACTGGAGTCTGGCACAGTCTTTGTGTAAGCCAAACTGTGAACGTGCACAATGTATGTGCAGGTATGGTAACTGTGCCAACTATGTATAGGCCTCTGTGTGTGTGTGTGTGTGTGTGTGTGTGTGTGTGTGTGTGTGTGTGTGTGTGTGTGTGTGTGTTTGTGTCCGTGTCCCTGTGTGTCCGTTTGTGTGTGTGTGTGTGTGTGTGTGTGTGTGTGTGTGTGTCCGTCCGTGTGTGTGCGTGGTCTGGTTACAGAGGAACCATGTGGAACCTATTCTGCCAATTCCCCTGTGAGACTGAGCACAGGCCCTGACTGCCTGGGAAAGTCCATAAAAGGGTCCTGTGTGTTTTTCTGCTCTCTCTCTGCCCCCCCCCCTCACCCCACCCCCGTGTTAACTTTATGCTTTTCCAACACAGCTGATAGGTCCGAATTCCATCATTATTAAGTTAAAGGGCAATTCCAACAAACGGGTTCCCTCTGAAATACCTACCTGTTCAACCTGAAAGGACTATTGTAGAGATTGGACAATGGCCCCCCTCATGCTCTTAGTTTTCAGTTTCCTCCTGCTCATTGTATCGTGCTTTGAAAAAAGAAAGGACAACCTTTTGAATGAAGACGAAAGAACAACCCTTCTGTGGGTACCGGTGCGGCACTAAACTGAAAGTGCAAGTGAAGTCATGATGCTGGGAAGTTATTAAGAGTCTGATGCTTGAATCAACTCGACAGAACAAAGAGAGACATGACCAAGACTTGCAATATATAGAGTCATGAGGAAAGAGAACCCAAGTATACAAACACTAGAGCTCTTGTAGCAGATCCATAGTGTTCCTCACTACTTGACTCGAGCCTCAACATAAACCATCAGTTCCTCATACACACTTGTGTGCAGTCTGCTGCAAATATAGTACCACGTTATTACTTTCGGTTTGGAGGTTTTCTGATGAAATGTTCTATAGTTGGTTTGTTTGTTTGAGTCCATACATATTTCAGAGCATTACATCATTACATTATTGAATAGAATAAGTAAATACATTAAAACATTTTTGAAATCCCCCGAGTGATACACAGGGAGATTGTAGTTGTGGGATTGTTTTTTTTCATGTTCAGTGTTTGTCTGAAAAAAAACATAAAAGCATCTATTGAGCAATCGGATTGGACACAAACTGTCCAACACTGACGTCGCCGCTTGTGGAACAGTGACTGAGCCGTTGTCTCATTATCACTGCTGGTTTGAGTATTTACTGTTATGTCACCCAGAGCTGCCTTGTTGTTGTGTTTTTTCCCTCTCAGATCCAGAACGCGGATGACGTGCTGATCTCACCGCTCGAGAGGTTTCGTAAGGAGCAGATTGCAGCTGTTAAGGTATATCTGCAGTTGAAAGCTGACTAGATTATTACCACAAAGCAACTTAACTTTTGTCCTGATGTTTTTTAAACGAAAGAACCTCAACTTCACACGTCTCTGCTCTGGTTTTAACCAGGCCAGTTAGTGAAGCTCGGCACATTAAAGCTTGTTGCATTCATGAGTTATCTAACACTGTGGGTGGTGATCAGACGGATCATCCCGCTCTCGTCTGGTCCCAGTCGGCCTCTCACTCAGTGGTCAGAGGATCCAATTTGTCCAGATAAACGATGGATCACAGTCCAGTGTCAGGAGCAAGGTCATGGGAACGGACGCTGGGAGACAAGACGAGGAACGCGTTTCAGACCGAGACAGTTGAACTTAGTGAGGCAATGTAAACACAAATCGAGTCTGGTGTCTGGTTTCAGCAGCTGTCTCAAGTCTTGTAATCTCTTCTTTATTTTTTCTCCCTTTTGTTCACTTTTTAGACAAAAATAGAAGCAGGGTGTCTTATGGTTGGCAGGGTTGAAATAATAGAACCGGTCCTGAGAGTGAAATCACCGCTCGCCTGTCGGTGCTTATCGAAGCCTGTAGAATGTAGCAGGAGAGTGTGAGCAGCAAACCCTCACACTGATGATGTTGTTGAGGGCGGAAGAAGAGTTGGACATGTGTAGTATGTAGAAGCAGCTGTTTAGGAAAGAAAGCTGTAGTCCCAAATATTTTTGGCGGCGTCTCTGCATTTAGATTATTAATGGCCCCGCTGCACTTCGTCACAGCTTTTTTTTTTGGTCCCCCAAAGCTGGAATGTAGGATTCATTCCAAAATCCCACTGAACCTTTGTGACTTTTTGGAAAACTACATACAGGATTTTGTGCGGCTATTTGCAGGGAGTCTGTGATGTCAATGCAGACCTTTGGCGTTTCTGTATTTTGAGCCACATCAGCAGGAAGGAAGGCGATTTCAGTCAGCCGGTCAGACCACAACTGGGGTTCAAGCTAAAATATCTTGATAACTATTATTGGATGGATTATATTAAAATCTTCCCAAAGGATAAATCTTAATGACTTTTGTCGAGTCCATGATGTTTCATCTACTGTAGTGCCACCACGAGGCTGATCTAAATAAATATTAATGCCGTTGAGACACTTCATTTAAAATTTATGAAATAAAATTCTCTGTGATATATCAAAAAAAAATTCTTCCCCAGGAGGAAAAGAAGCAGTTTGACAAGGAGACAGAAAAGTACTACTCTGTTCTGGAGAAACACCTCAGCCTGTCTTCCAAGAAGAAGGAATCACAGCTGCTGGAGGTGAACTGTCCAATTCCTACAAAACGCGCACACACACACACACACACACACACACACACACACACACACCTAGTGATTTGAGAGATTACGTACAGTAAGTGTGTTATGGCTGGGCTTTATTTTGTGTTGCAGGCTGACTCACAGATGAGTAAGGACCGGCAGGTCTTCTACGATGCATCGCTGCAGTATGTCTTCAAGATCCAAGAAGTGCAGGAGAGAAAGAAGTTTGAATTTGTGGAGCCGGTGAGTTCACATGCTGTACACGCATACAAATGTTACGGCCGTGTTGTTATGTTGCTCCAGTGAAAGTTAACTGTGTATTTTCTTGCTCGAATACAGATTTAATTTGTTTTCAGTATCGTACGAGTTGTTCACATACAGACAAGATCATAGAAAGGCAGATACACATTAAAAAACACTGTCTGGCCTCTGATAAAAAATGTTTCAATGATCCATATCAGTAACGCCCACTTCCTGTTGCTGTAGCTGCAGTTCCTGCATGGAAAGCTCTTTCCCGCCTGACATAGAGGGAAAGTCTTTGTTGTAAAGTAAACTAGGGTGGGATAACCAAACAACAAGCAGATTTTTGTTGTTTTTTCTCCTGCGGAGACTAATTACATTGATTGAGCAGATGACTGACACTCATTCTTTTGTAATCGTCTCATTATACTCTCAACTCTCGAGCCCCTACATGATATTTTCTTCCTGCGGATTTCTCCCCCTGCTCTTCAGCTATTAGCCTTCCTGCAGGGATTGTTTACATTCTACCATGAGGGCTACGAGCTGGCCAGTGAGTTTGAACCCTACAAGCAGCAGCTTCAGTTCAACCTTCAGAATGTAAGTGTGTGTTTAAATGCAAACTGGGTCTGATGTCACCTGTGAAAAGCATTTTTACTGAGTGAAAGTATTTCAAGTCAATTTCTGCGAATTTCCAGAAAATTTAAAATGCAATATAGCTTTATGTTGGGGAGTTCAGCGATCTGGAAGTTTTATGTGATTGTTTCCCAGGTACCTTTTTTTGAGCAAGCATTTTTTGAAAAGCAAATGAGAAAATAATGTGGGATTTCCAAAATAATGGCTCATATCAGCATCATTAAAAAGACTTTTATTAACCTACTGAGCTGGACTTAGTTACTGTTACTTATAAACTGTTCCCTGAATAACTATGTTTGTCGTCAAGGCCCGCAATAACTTTGAAAGCACACGTGCCGAGGTTGAGAGGCTGATGAAGAGGATCCGATCAGCTGAAGAAGACTTCAAAGCCCCGAGCTGCTTTACTATGGAGGGATATCTGTATATACAGGAGAAACGTGAGATACACCTCTGTCCCGTCTTCCTGCTCACATAGTCACGGAGTCAAACTGAAGTGCACCTGCATGATGTGGGGGTCTTGTCTCATAGGTCCGTTGGGCAGTGTGTGGACCAGATACTACTGTACTTATGAAAAAAGCTCCAAGATGTTCACCATGGGCAACACAGAAACCAGACCAGCCAGCAGACAGGTGAGCTGGAAGCGCAGATGAACAACGATACCACAGTTAATAAATGTTTTCGCCCATATCCTACAAAACGTTAAAACTTACACTGAACATGAAACGCATGCAGTCATATGTTGATGTTGTTTTAAGCAGGAACCATTTTTAAAATGTGTTAACATAGTAACCGGCATAAAAGTTATGAGTGTTGCAGCTTCCCAAAAGCATTTGGATGGAAAGACCAGCAAAAAAGCTAGTGTTTCTAAAGTAAATTTTTTGTAGTGTTTTGTCACAAATTGGTAACTGAGTACTGCTACTAGTAATAGTACATTAGCTGAGGAGCTGAAACATGTAAAAACACCAGTTAGGATCCATATGATCCTAAAAGCACTGAGTTAAGCTTTTTACTCTGACTAAAATACCACGTATCAAACGCATATTAAAGCAGACACTTTTTTAGCATATTGCAAACACAACTCTCTCTCTGTGACAGAACGGCTTGGTGATTGGCTCACCAGAGATGTTCAGGCTGCGCTCGTGTGTCAGGAGGAAGACTGAGTCGATCGACAAGCGATTCTGCTTCGACATCGAGGTGGTGGAGAGGTAAGAGGGGGAAGCATGTCCATCACAAATCCGAGGAATAAATTAATTGTGACGCTACTGCTGCTACTTGAGTGTGCACAATGATCTCTCTCTCTCTGCAGACACGGCGTCATCACCCTTCAAGCGCTCTCTGAGGCCAACAGGCGGCTGTGGATGGAGGCAATGGATGGAAAAGAACCAGTATGAATACAGTAACAGTATATGCATCATTAGATCATCAATAACGTTAGTGAGAGTGTCATCAGAAAAGCATGTAGGCAGATCAGAAAAAGGTCACGCTATAGTTAGACGTCGTAATTTTGTGGTTGTCAAAACTGTCTTTTTATGATGAAGCCTTACCTTATTTGAAACATTACATTGATTTACATTACACATTTGTGGTTATGTTTAACAAAATCATGTTGGTAATAAAAATGTATCATTTTTTTCTCTTCTTTCTTTCTGCAGATCTACACTCTTCCTTCTTTACTTAGCAAAAAGGAGGAGAGTAAGTAAACGGATGCATTCTGTTAATAAGTGGTGCATTTGCTTCAGCTCAGAAGAAATTCATTAATTACTCAATAAAATATCAATCAAACCTATTTTTTTATTTCCTGAAATGGAAAATAAGTCAGTTTTGTTTTTTTCTTCTTGTTTTACAGCATTTCTCAATGAGGCAGGCTTCAACTTTGTCAAGAAGTGTATTGAGCTGGTGGAAACAAGAGGTATTCCTCCGCTGTAAAATGTTGATTCATGTATCTACGGTGATTATTTACCAGGTATGCTAAAATATGTCTGTGTGTATTTGTAGGCATTACTACCCTGGGATTGTACAGGACTGGAGGAGTCAACTCCAAAGTGCAGCGGTTAATGACAAGTGTTTTTGGTAAGATGAAAGATTTGCTGCAGCAATAGTCAGTCACAATCAAAAAGTGAATTAACATTTTTGAAGCAGTCACTGCTGATGAATCATGAAGTTTCTACTTTTCTGAAGCGACCACAGCTCCGTCCGATATGCAGCTGGACGCAGACGCCTGGGACAACAAGACCATCACCAGTGGTCTTAAGAATTATTTCAGGTAACAGACTGCACATTACCAAACAGCCTTTTTGACAAACACCCCACATGAATTATGAATTCATGATTTCTAATGTGCATTAAGGTGTCTGGCAGAACCACTGCTGACCTACAGACTGCATAAAGAATTCATCAAGGCTGCAAGTAAGATCTGCCTTAAAATTACAAAGTACACCGGTAATAACTAATCTGTTTATTTTCAGTGTTTGGATTTTATGTGCTGCCTCATGCTCCATCATGTACACAGAAGCCTCTCATCCTCTCACCTCTGAACTTCCTCTCGTTCCACAGAGTATGATGATCACAAGTACAGAGTGAGAGCCATTCACGCTCTCGTTCACAAGATACCAGAAAAGAACAGGGTGATGTTGGACCTCCTAACCTACCACCTCTTCAAGTACGTACACAATGTCACATGCTACGTTCTTATTGTTCTGTCCTCCGGCTTTTCAGAGCATCCTTTTTTCATAAACGCTGAAAACATGAGTATCCTCCCCACAGCATTATCCCCCTTTTTTGGGGACAGATTACAAACATCTGACAGTTGATTTGTGGGCCAAGTGGGAAAAACTTTTAAACCAGTTTAAACATACATGAAAAGATTATAGGCAAGATAATTTATTCCAAACTGCAATGCTGTAAATTATCACAAATAATCATGATCGAAAATGTTGATGAATGCTTATTGTTAACTGGGAGGAGAAAATGTACTGAAACAATTGTGTGTGTGTGTGTTTTCGTGTGCGCGCGCGTGTGTGTGTGTGTGTGCAGGGTGTCCTCTCACAGTGAGCAGAACATGATGACTGTGTCCAACCTGGGAATGATCTTCGGGCCCACTTTGATGAGGTCACAGGAAGAGACGGTTGCTGCCATGATGAACATCAAGTTTCAGAACATTGTGGTGGAGATTATCATTGAAAACCATGACAAGGTATGCTTGCACACACACACACACACACACACACATACACACACACACACACACACACACACACACACCTAACAGATTGTATGTTACTGACAGATCTTTGGTGAGGCCCCAGACCTGTCGATGCCGTTACCTCAGGCTCCATCCTCCCGGTCGACTCCTCGGAGGAACAAGGCGATCTGCCTGTCGTCTGGGAAGAGGAAAGCTCGTCTCTACTCTCCCGCTCTCTGCCTTGCCGACAACGACAGTGAGTCACTCTGTCTGCAGCCCACAGCTCCTGTCTCTCATCATGTATCAGTGGTGGACGGTTACTAATTACATAAGTACTGTGCTTGAATGCTATTTTTAGGTACTTATGTTGAGTGTCACTTTGAAGAAGGTAATATATTAAGAAGGTAAACTCTTGAAAATGTCCGGACCCGATTTTCCTGACTTTTTCACCATGAGTTCACGTCTGAAAACAGCTCTCGTTAATTTTCAGATTAGGATCTTACATTAAAAACATATGACACAATACAAGACATAATTAAAGATTGAACTGGTTCAAAGCCTCTTTCACAAGAGTGATTTCCCACTATCTAAAATTTCATCTAAAAATCATGAAATGATGTACCAATTCATATAGCTAATTAGCTAAATACTTTACTGTCATCTTTACACAAATGTAAATGAGTGAACTGGCAGAGACAATGGTAGTGGGACGATCCTCCAAACGTGCAGCAGTATTTGTGATGTTGTCACTCAGTTTTTGTTTCTCCCTCCAGGTGACACGTTCAGTAGCAGCCCCAGCACAACTCCGATGGGCAGCCAGGAGTCTCTGTCCTCACACTCCTCTGAGAAGAACGGATTGTCTCAGACCTCACCTCCGTCTTCTCCTGCTGCCGAGCCCAGCTCCCCCTCCCCAGCGCCTGCGTCTCCTCCTGCAGCTCCCTCCTCCTCCCCCTCCCCCTCCCACAACTCCTCACGTGAAAATGATCGGAAACTCCCGCCGGACAGCGCCACCTCCCCTGACCTTACTCCTTCCTCCTCCTGGACTTCCTCCCAGCTCACTCCGGCCCGGCAGACCTCCTCTGTGTCCTCCTCTATGTCCTCTCTACCCTCTGCAGAGAGGAGTCTGTCTGTCAGAGGAAACTCCACTGCCTCCCTGTCATCTGTTAAAGATTCCAGATCTGCCTCCAGAGCCTCCACATCCACCGCCTCCACCCAGCATGCTTCAGTGGAGCACGCCTCTTCCTTGAGGGAGGCTCAGCCTGTTCAGAGAGCGTTGTCTATCTCCTCTCTGAAGAGCAATCATTCGGTGGATCAAAGAAATGCGCCCAGCAACTCCTCCACTCTCACAGAAACCAAAGTGACGGACTCTACCTCACCTTCTCGGCCGCACAGGGCTGCCTACAGGATGGCTTCCTCCTCCTCTTCCTCCTCCTCGTCACTGTTTCCCCTCCGACTTTCTACGTCCTCCTCCCTCACCTCCCTGCACATCTCTGAGGGTGCGTACATTTCTATTGTGGATGCATGAAAACGATGAAGCTGTAGGATGAAGTTTGATGACATTTAAAGTTTAAATATCTGTCACTTCCCTCTTTATGTTCAGTTCTGATTTATCGGGTGTTTATTGCAGATTACAAAAGCTGTCACGGATCGGTGCAGAGTCTCATGTCGCTGGACCCACGCGATGGGACGCGCACACGTAAAGCATCACACATTAGGTGTAGCTCAGATCTGACTGCGAAACACTCAACGGCCAGCAACGGTTACCAGAAGCCTGGATCAGCGTGAGTGTCTGTCACAGTGCTTTGCAAAAGACATGAAGGCAGTTGACTAAAGACTAAAATATTGATTTTGAATATGTTTTTAACTGTGACGTCATTGGTCCGATCCCATGAGTGATTACTTGTTTCTGATTGGCATGAGAACAACCTGTATTTTTTAAGAAGAAAGCTATTTTGTTTCAGATCTGGTTTTCAAATCGACTCACAGTAGTCAGAGCTTTGTACTGTTTGTGTGTTACAGATTATCTGTCAGACTACCACACCGTGAGAGTTCAGTTTTCTCCTCAGCATTAGACATATGTTCTTCAGGAAGGTATGTAAAAGAAAAAAAAATTGGTTGTGTGTGGCAAAATCACTGTTTTTACTAATTTTATATTTTTTGTCTCTTAGGGAAGCAAAAGCTCTGTACTCCTGTGAGGCAGAGCACAGCCATGAGCTCAGTTTCCCACAGGGAGCGCAGTTCTTAAATGGTAAGACAAACCACTTAGGTTTATTTTCCACTTTGGTCCCATTTACACCACATCCTGTATACAGATCACATTTTACTGTCAGGTTCAGATGAGGTTGGAGGTGTTTCAGGGGCCACATGTGCAAAGGCATGTTTAGATGTTAGTGCTGCAATGGTTTTTAACCTGTTCAGTCAATTCTCTATTTTGACAATAGTATTTTTTTGTCATTTTCTAAGAAGAGACAAGATTAGCCGTTTCCAGTTTCTCAAATGTGAGAATTTGGTGCATTTCTTTGTTGTATATTATACAATGTGTATGGCATTTTTCCCAATTGTCTGATAAAATAATTAATAAGCAGATGTATCAATTATCAATATGATTTTAAGAAAGTTGTATGTTTGTCCATGCAATTTAATTAAAACAGTCATTGTTCAGTTTTCTGTCAGGCTACTACTTTAGCGCTCAGTGTCTTCAAATCTTTATTTATTCCTTTTAATAATCTTCTCTTATTTCTTAAGGTTAAGATTTTGTAGCATTTCCCTCAAAATGTTGAGTTAATTTAAATGAAGTTGGATCAAACACTTCACAGCAGTGTAACATACAGTGGATGTAAATCAACATGTTTCAAGAATACTCTGAATAATACAGAATGATTTTGTTTTTATTCTTTGTGGCTGCACTAAATTACAACAAATGGATGTTTAACAGTGTTTTAATACATATCCATTTTTTTAAATTTGAAACTTCATGACGTGCACTTGTATTCGATATGAGGTCTGTTGGTCTGAGTTAGTGTGTGTAAGTTTGTCTGTGTGTGTTTGTGTGTGCAGTTCACCCGTCGGTGGAACCCGGTTGGCTCCAGGCGACGTTCAACGGCAGAACAGGCCTCATACCTGAGAACTACATCGCCTACGTCTGACGTAGCTGATGATCACCACATCACAGAGCAAAGATCTGACGTAGACTTTAGGGATCTACAGTGCAAACAGTAACACTGTGCTGCTGATCATAGACATAATATTCATCTTGTAACTGTGACTGTTATCACTGAAGCGTGTGTGTGTGTGTGCATGCATGTGTGTGTGTGTGTGTGTGTGTGTTTGTGTGTTTGTGTGTGTGTGTGTGTGTGTGTGTGTGTGTGTGTGTGTGTGTGTGCGTGCGTGCGTGCGAGCGTGCGTGCGTGCGTGTGTCAGACTACTTTCTGGATCTGAGTGATGTGTGTACTGTGTATATCTGACTACTATATCTGAACCATGTCATGAGTTATTGAGCATCTTATAATACGGTAGATGTTAACCAGTGTCTCTTCAGTGTTTTCTCTCCTTATTGTCTTTCTGAGAACGCCACATGCAGTGTGTCTGCCAGGTACTGTACGTGTAAACAGTATTTTTCTATCACCCTTGCTAATTTATGTCTGTAAATAATCATATTAATGTTATAACATGAAGTGTTCACCCTTCTGTGCTGGAGCAGTACGCGCTGTTGGTCTAAGATTCAATCCTGCCATAACACTTTCCTCCTTCTGTCTCTTAAGAAAGGACAAATATTTTTTACTAAAAAAATGCCAGTTAGTACTTTTAGATTCAGTTTATGTAACATATTTTATGTTTACTGTGCATTTTCCTGAATAACACCAATGGTTTGAGTTCAGAAACAGTTTTCACTACAGATATTGTATTGCCAAAACATACTGTTTCCTATTTATGTAATCATTAACATTGATACTGTATTTCCGTGTCCATTTGTGTCAGTGTTGTTTGTCCAAATAATGATCACGATGAGCTGTGTTTTTATGTAGGTGAGGGAGGACACCCCAAATCTCCTCTTTCAAAGATATGCTCACAGTTATAATCTACCCAGATAATATGGCTTCTATGATTTTTTTAAATTTCAGAAAATACCAAATCAGCACTGTGTACATTATAAACGCATGAAAGACACACAGTAATGGATATCAGCAAGTTACATTTTAATGTTATATAATTCCATACATACATTCTTTTTATTATTATAAGTTTTGACATCATCATAATTTATCTACATTGAGTGATGCTGAACAGGCACTTTAAATGTTCCATATGCAGTCAATTTATGACGGTGGACTGATCTCTCCCAGCCTCCGCAGCAGCCCCTCCAGCGTCTCCTTGTTCTGGGATTTCTCCTCTAGCAGCTCATATCGCAGGCTGGAGATGTCCTGCTTGATCTCCTTCAGCTCACCTGAATCAACAACAGACACAAAGCGTCATGCCAAAATGGAAAATCTAAGGATATGACATGTTGTTTACATTAAGATCATGCTTGATGAGGTATTGACCAATGCACGGAGATTACCCTTATTTCCAAAAATGTATGACACAAGTGAAACCAGTTCAGTTTCATTATTACTCCTAATTTTACCTTCAGTGATCTCGTCACTCTCTCTGTCGGCTCGGGCTTTGATGATGTAACGTTTTATAAGTCGCTTCATGATCTTCTGCAGCCAGAGATGGGGGGAAAGTGCTCCAATTCAACGTTTTAAAAGGTAAAATTAACAGAACAAGGATCATGCTTTAGATACAAAATCAAGAATAACTAGCTCTTTCACAAAATGATTTCCTTGCTACATTAACATATGAGACATGCAGAAGTTTTGTAAACGTAACAGTGCAGTTTACTTCTGACTGTTTACGGTCTAGCATTTCATTTGTTTCGCATATAAAACCAAATTCTACAGAGGAACTACAAATCAGAAATGTAGTGAAACACACACACACACATACCTGATACCTGGTTGGACTGGCAGAAGCACCATATCCTGAATTTTTTCCTTCTCCGAGCTGGAAGATGAAGCTGAGGTTAACTGAATTGAACATAACTGTGTCATTTCTTCTTGTCCTCAGGTCAAAGGTGGAGCCTGCAGTGCAGGACAGAAACCACCGTGAGGTGCTCAGGCTTTTGTCTTTAAAGCTCCACCAAGTACTGTGGACTTGCTGCTGCCACTGCTGCACAAGCTGATGGAGGACAAATGCTGCGTATAATGCTTGTAATGCATGACACGTGTGAACATTGTGTGGTACCTGGTTGAGCTGTGTGTCAGAGTTCTCCTCACCGCGTCCTGCCACATAGTGCAGGAGCAGGGCCTTGATACCTGTGGCCAGTCCCAGCATCGATTTCGGACTGGGCATCAGGTTAAAGGGCACGGGGAGCGTCCTCCCCTCCTCGAAGTAGGAGAACCAGAGTTTGGCCCGAGCAAACTTCCACTCGACATCTGCGTCATCCTGAAGAGGGAAACCAACAGGTTGGAGAGGAAAGAGGGAAACACAAATCCCCACCTGCACCACATGGACTTTGAGACGTGAGTCTAGATTTACTTCAAGATAAATCTAAGAAAGAAAGAGGACCAATGATATATGAGGGTGCACGGTGGTATTATTATGACGATATAGCATTCGGCTGACAAACCTCTATCTCCTGGAAAGAGCTGTTGATCATGGCGATGAGCATGTTGAGCAGCACTATCACCATGGTAACGTTGTAGACCCCGTACAGCACGTAGCCGATGTTCTCGATGAATTTGTGCCCGTTGTTGATCACGACGGACCTGACCTCAGACAGCCCGAATATAGCCCAGAACAATGTCTTGAAGCTCTCCTCCAGGCTGAAGTAGGCAGAGGGAGGGAAACGGAAAAAAGTTATTTTTGTGTTCAGACAAATCATCAATCATCGAGATGGAGACAATAAATATGCTCTGTGGAAAAAAAGCAGTTTTTCTGGCTCACAGTCAATTCTTACAATGTTCAACATGGTGTTTATGTTACTGCACAACAATTTTGAAGGATACTCAAAAGATATTGATCATCTATTGACTTCCATCCATTTGGCTTTAACTTTACTTACTTACTTTAACCTTACTTACTTACTTACTTACTTACTTACTTTCTTACTTGCTTAGGATAGCTATGTGTCTTTTTTCGGAAAATTACATGCATTTGTAAAGCAACGGGTCCTCTGTAATGAGAGCCACTGTAAACCTGAGGAGTCACAATATGATTAAATGGATAAAACAGAAAGAAATCCAACATTGGTTTTCATACAGATAACTATAACTTTTGCTTTTTTTTCTTCCCCTTCTCCAGCCTTTAAAAGTTCATCTGAGGACTCTTCACTTTTACTAGTGATGTTAAAAACCTTTGATGAGGAGTCACAGGTTACGTTGGGAGTATTTTTGTCCGTGCATTTAATTCAAGATGTTTTGTTATCCAAGATTTAAGTACTTTTTCAATCTAAGAATTCACATTACTTTTACACATTCTGGTCACATCTTGGATAACACAAATAATAACATAAAAATTGATTTAGGCTCATTGTGTGGCAAGTGCACATTGAAGACAGAGCTTTAGAAATCAAGATATAATTCCAAATGACCCATCCTAAGGTTAATATTGTGCTTTTATACTATTATATTGTGCTTTGATATGTACTAGTTTTGGAATAGTCCCTGAATCTCAAGCAAATTTTATGTATACACAAGTTTTTTTTTTAGAGATGACAAAAGTCACTAGCAATGTGAAGTGAATGCAAATGAATCAGCTGCTGAAATAAAAAATCTCAACGAACTTGTGGCACAAATGCAGATGTGTACAGTGAATGTCTCACGTGGTGAAGGCGTCGTTCTGCTTCGCCCCCAGGTAGTAGGAGTACAGGTTAAACATGCCGATCATGAACGCCAGAAAGACCAAGATGAAGATGACCATGAACTTGAAAATGTCCTTGACAGTTCTCCCTAAAGAGATCTGCAGCGGGCCGAAGCTCTCGTTGGCTGGGAGGATGTAGGCGATGCGAGAGAAGCTCAGCACCACTGCGACTGCGTACAGGCCCTCGGACACCAGCTGCGGATCTGACGGCAACCAGTAGATCCGTGCTGCATGAAAAGAGCACGAATAAGTCAGTAAAGTTAAGCAGATAAAGTAGATTTGTATTTTTTTTTTTATCCAACTACCCAACAAAAGCATGAAGTTATGCTTTCATGGCAGCTTGAGAACATATTTTAATAAACTGGTTATATTAGGATACATCATTTGACATTTCACAGAGAAGGTATGTAACAAAGCCACTTAATCTCAATTTATTACGATTATAAGGGTAGAAAAAAAGAAATAAGCACATTCTGCCCGACAATCTAATCTTTGCTGTCACAGAGTTTTACCTGTTTTGGCTCTTAATCACGATCAAATTCACTTTGATACTGTATGTATTTTAGAGGATCTAAAGTTAGAAATGGTGGAAACCACCAAACTACACACTGGTTACTTAGGGTTTGCCTACAACAATGCTACTATTCTGAATTTGATTAGTATAAGGCTGTGTTATTTTCTTTTTTTATTGAACTTCCCAATAACATGCAGGAGAATTCAGGCACGTTCCACCTTGTGCTAACTTACTGCAACTGCTTATACATTTCAACATTTGGTGAAGGATGGTTAAGTAAGTCTGTGCGGGTGTGGTGTGTGTGAGCATGCTCACCCAGTGTAAAGTAGTGTATCTCGGGGGGCAGTGTGACATTAATCAGTGTTGTGTAATGTGTGTGTACATAGGTCTGGGCCAAGTCAGCATGTCTCAGGGCGGAGAAGCGGCAGCAGAAGGAAGCGAGGAAGATCGCCAGCATCCCGAAGTCCAAGAAGTTCCACGGCTCGACCAGGTACTCCCCCGGTCCTTGACTCCAGATCTCCTTCACTTCAGCCCAGATCATGCCTGCAGATATCCCCCATGATAAACCATGTGATACACAGGATGACAAGAGGTTTCTGATGAGGAATTTCATCATCCAATGCTCACCCATGACCCATGAAATGATGAGGATCTCCATCCATGTGAAGGGCGTCATGGTCATGCGGTAGAGCAGCAGCGGGTCCAAGCTGAGTAGGCGTCCTCCTGCAGGGTGGTGATGGTGGGTCATGTTTGGCAACAGGGTGGTGCCTGCGAAACGGTCGGCAGCATTCAGGATGAGAAGACCCAGGAAAATTGTGAAGGATGAGGCGTGGGCCACAAACTTCATGAAGGGGCTGCGCATAATTTTCCCCACCTGAGTGAGAGAGAGAGAGGAAACAACAGGAGGATGAGAGAAATTGTCCTGCGAGGATTTAAAGTCTAGTTTGTGCATTTATGAATGAATGTACGTGACATACTCTGCTGCATGGAGCGATCCAGTAGGCCAGCGCCAGCCCAGGCAATCCTACAGCCACCGCCAGCACCACCAGCAGTTTGATGGCAGTGGTCTGTTGTCTCAGGCCAGGCAGGTTCTCATACCAGATACTGAGCAGCTGCTGCTGGCAGTTAGGATGAGCCACAAACTGAAGGGCACCAAGTGGAGAGAGAAGGAAGCGGGACAAAAAGGATGACGAGAGGAGAAAGACAAGAACGAACCTTCGGTCTGCTGACTAAACAATAATTCACCATTTTCCCAGGGAATAATGCATCTTATCTCATGGATCTTGATGAAAATCAGGCATATTTAGGGGACTATTATCTGTGAGTGTGTGCAATTTGGTGCGGCTCGATTGAATTGAAGGGGACATGTTGGGCCTTGGCGTTGGCATTTCTTGTTTGTTAATTTATTTGTTTGGATTTTGCAAAGTGCCGCCAAGCGCTGAGACCCTTTTAGAAAACGATACCATATTGTACCTACACGGATGCTGCAGCATTCACACGGTGCCATTTATTCTAGAAAATACACACGTTCTCTTGGACAACATCAACACGTTCTTAGAGCTTGTCTTCTCGGATCAAATTCCTAACATCAAAGTGAATTCACTGCTTTTTTCGACAGAGTACAGTGGTGTGTGCTTCCTTAAATCCATCAACGACAAGAGTTTCCCTTCATTGTCACAGTACATCATAAACACACAACTTTGATTAAAATAAAAAGTGACAAAATGTTCACGTAGATAAAGGTCAAGAAACTTTCCGCTCACTACAAATACTTCTTGATACGTTTTAATGGACATGGACCTTGTAATACCTCAGTGTTGTGGCTCGTTTGTGAGAGTACTCACCTTTTTTAGTTCATATTTGATGGCTAATTTGAGCCTGGTGAGGGAGGGGCGACCCGGCAGATCGTAGGTGTCCTCAGCGTCAGTTTCTCCGCTCAGAATGGCCTCCACCTCCTCTGTGCTGCGACACAGATCCAGCAGGCCCACCACGTAGTCCTTACACTGGCTGGACAGGCGGCAGTAGTCATTCTACATGAGGGAAAAACATTCGAGATACACTACAGTAGATGTGGTCAGATGCTGGGTTTGCTAGTGGAGTGATAGAGTTGTGGAGTAATAAGCTTAATTTTTCACCGTCACAATTGCATTCGAACATTAACCTAAATAAATGAATCATCATTTTACTTTGAAAAATTTGCAAACAATCAACATCGTGTCCGACCCATCTGATAGCCTCTAAGTTAGACAACACCAAAGAGCAATACATCAGTCGGGATTTTGAGGAAAACATGTTTAAAATTGTTTAAAATAACTTCAACGAAATGTTAGAGTTAAGTTGATAGTGATGAAGAACTAACTCAAGTTTGCAGACTTCAAAACATTTCAAAGCTACATTAGTGAGACCAAAAATTGCCTGTATACCAAGAAAAGCGGACATGTAATTTGTGTCAGTGGTGTGTTTGCAAATCTTTGCTCTCAGAAGCAATCTAAAATGTATTCATTGTACGGTACCCATACTCTACTGTCCTACTGTCGGCCAGGTTATATCTATAGTTGTTATATTTGGGTCAAACCAACTATGTCAACACTGACGGCAGGATCTAGACCCTCTTCCGTTTCTGCTTCCTCTCTTAAGGTCATAAAATGTCCTTGTGTTTACTGGTTGGCAGCGACATGACATATATACTTTTTGTGTACTTGATGAAGAGCAGTAACGGGATGTGCACAGCGGCGATCTTGAATGACTTGTGTTTGCACGATAGCTGGTGGTGATTATGTAAGAACTTTTTTTGGTATTTGCACCTTGAATTCTTTCTCAATGTTGGCCAACATGGCCAGCTCACTGCTGAGCTCCAGGGCAGCTAGCACCGGATCCTCGTTGGACAGGGAGAGGTAGGCTGGACTGGCGAGTCCTCTGTAGGCGTTGATCCTCGACCGCGAGTGGCTGAAGGAGTCAAACTGCTGCTGGTAGTTACAGGAGTCGCAGCTGCAGAAGTAGTCATGGGGAGGATCGATGCGAGCCCCTTTGCTCAGCAGGGTGTGAACTATCTCGTATTCCTGGCAGTGTGCTGCAAGTATCACTGGGGTCACATCATGAGAGAACCTACGGGAACCAACACAAAGACATATACATTTACAAAGCATCCAAAATAAAAAATCAGGCGTTAACAAGGATGGAGGCCAGATTAACCTTTAAATAAAAACCTAAAGGGTAATGAGCTCTAAAAAAGGCAGTATAATGCCAGAGACATTTTATCATAGTCTTCTGGTAAGGTATCTGACTATTTCATCTTAGTATTTTATTTGTGAGACCTTACCGCGTCCCATCCTCGTCGTAAGCGTAGAAGTCATCCAACATGTCAGCCTGAGCAGGGCTCGCAGTTAGACGGTTGGCATCTCTAAACGCAGGGTGACCCAACAGCGCCTCTGTGATACGTACATAACCTTTACCTATGACACACACACGGACACAGTGTCAGACACAGACCTAAGCTAACCTCATGCATTTGACAGGCTTATTTCAGACCTGTTGCTTACATTGTGGGACATGAATTTCTGTGAAAATTCCGCAGTAGTTGAAGTAATAGTAGTAGTAGTAGTAGTATTAGTGGTAGTAGTAGTAGTAGTAGTAGTAGTAGTAATATTCATAAGATATTTATCTGTCTTTTTTTGTTGTTGTTGTTTGGACGACATGATGTCATCATCTTTTTACCTTGTAAATAATTTTGGGTGGACTTCCTGTTTTATTTTGAGATTTCTATCCTGGTGTATTAACTGTGACATTACTTTCTGTCTTTGACTGCTTTCCTTCCAGTTTTCTGTTGCACCTGTCTCCTTAGTCAATAAGCCCTCACTGTTGCGTTTCCACTTCCAGTTACCAGAGTCAATGTTGTTCACCATGTTCCATTATATTATATCTTCCCTGTGTTCACCTATTTGGCCTGCTCCCACCTTGGTTTTGACTTCGGAACTGTTTGTTTGACTGCTCTCCCTGGTTTTGACCCTCACCTGCCTCGACCTACTAGAAGCCTTGTCTCTTTGGTTTTTATCAAAGCTCTGAACCGTTCATCTCTGCCTCAACATCTGCTTTTGGATCTTTCCCCGTGTGCCTATTTTGCGCTGGACTGAACCACATTACAAACATAAGGTAAGTAACAACCTTGAAACTTTATCGGCTCAAAAAAATGAGTGCCTTAATCAATCAACTCATTCAACAGCAATGAAGTTTTAGGTTGTGCAAAAATAGTTGAATATGGTTCCATGTAGTTCACCGAACTCGTAAAGTTGAAGAGCATTGTAGCATCTCTCAGTTCATAGTTTTGGTTCTATGGCCGATGGTTTTGGTTCACTAACACAGCTCTTAGTTCTGTTCAGTTTCAGTATCAGTTTTCTGTCTTGTGTGATTAACCATGTAAATGTATTTTGGACACTTGCATGCAAACGTACACAAAAGCACACATCTTACTGATGGCTAACAGAAGGGCGTCACCCACTCTGGCCAAATCAGCCCTCCCCAGCAGCAGCTCCGTCACCTCCAGATGCTCATTGGCTACAGCCAGCTGCAATGCATTCTGGCCCATGTAGTCCACAGCATTGACATTCAGGTTGGGCACATGGAGCAACATGCGGCGCACCTCTGGTATGTTGCCGTACTCAGCTGCCTCCAGGAAACGCTGCTCAACCTCAGTCGGGCTGACTAAAGGGCCGCAGAACATGTAGGCAGGAGCACGAAGAGCCTGGCGTCGCTTGACCGCGCTGAGGCGAGCCATGAGCTGCTCCGAGTTGATGTAGCTGCCAGAGGGTCAGGGGACAGAAACATACAGTACATGTTATAGGCCTACACACACACACACACACACACTCACACTCACACACACACACACACACACACACACACACACAAATACAGACACACACGCCCTTTTGGGAACCACACTTCAGGTACTTGCTCCCAGTTTCATCTCAATTTCATATTAAGACAAGTTAATCGTGCATTCTGTTATATCAGAAAAATATAACTAAGTTTTTTTAAGGAATATTCAACATCTGTCAAGAATCATTAATCAAAATCAAACAATGACATTTTTGGGGGGGATGTAATATTAGAAACCAATCTCTGAGTTTAGATATTAAACATGAAGCTACAGAAACTCTCCATCTTAACTTCTGAATAATTGACCATATTTTAATAAAAATGCTGAAATATATACAGTATATACCAATAGAGGTTTGAATGACTGTACATTCTTGGGAGACACGGAAAGGAAAATTATTCTGATGGACCATTTAATGATTGAAAGAAACTTTTTCTCTTTTTCCAAGTTGCACCAACTTAACCATGTTTATCCTGTTCAGTCATTGGATACAGGCTCATTTTACAGTGTTCAGCGTTTTCAGAGATCACACTGTGAAGGCTGCTGCCTCACACAGTGAACCACGTAGTAAACCTGCTGGACAAGATAGTCCCTTGAAGGATATGGGGGACTTTTAAAGTAACATCAATAACTTTTATCTCCACCAGCTATTTTTCATAGACTTAATAACTGTGGACCATGTATGTTGAAAACAACAAGACAAGGACTGTACACTGGCACTCATCGCCCTATGTTATGCGTCTTTAGATAACTTGCATGATAATCTGCTGTGCCGTGTTAACACAAATACTGTAAAAATGCAGAATGCTGCTGAATTTTTATTCTGCGAACTGATTATTGATTCCGAAAACGAAACAAAAGCATACCTTCCCAATCCATGAACGTGTGGTGCACTATAGGGTAAATGAAAGACTTACCCGAGGCATCGTCCAGGGCAACAGTTTTCCTCCCCAAAATCATCACACATTAACAGGTTATCACGGCTCCTGGCCCTCGGGCTGTTATGATGAACCGCTGACGGTCTGTGGTTCATCCTGGATGTGGTCAACAATAGAGGGTCTGCTCCTGCCTCATGAGCAAGTAATCAAGTGCCTGTGGAATGACTCTCTCTCCGTCTCCCTCCCCCCTCTGCTTTTTCTGTGTCCTTGAGAAAAAATGCGTCCTTCTGGTTCTCGCTATACTTTTATTTACGTGACTCATTGAACTTTGCAGCTGTGGATATCAGCACAGTGTGAAGGCTGAACACACTGAAGTCTAATCAGCAAAATTTACAGTCAATTTACAACAGCAGAAAATTCCAAAAAAAAATATTTTGCTTCGCCCACAGTTTTCAAGCTCAGGCTGAAAAATTCTATTTTAAACTGCAGTGTTTAGAGTACATGTTGAGTGTGTGTGTGTGTGTGTGTGTGTGTGTGTGTGCGTGTGTGTGCGTGCGTGCGTGTGTGTGTGTACGTGTACAGGAGTGAATGATGGCAGATGAACAGCAGATGAGATTCCTCAGGGTTCATATTCCCAGCAGACGTTGCTTCCTGTGCGCTCCCGCTCTCCACCGATCCTCGTCCACTGTGGGAAAATGATGTCCCACTCTGCGCAATCACACAATATGTATTCATGCACATATATATGTCTGTTACCTCACCAGCATTCCAGTGGTGAGTCACAGCACCCAGCTTGTGTCTCTTGTGATACAACATTTCAGCTTTTCTGTCTGATTGTAGAGTGTGTCCGGCGTCATTGTTGCCCGTTTCACCAGTTCACTGGCATTTTGACAAGTTTCAATATAGATTTCATAAAATAACACCCCATTATATCACACGAACATCTCGACATTAAAAAAATCTGATAACGCAGAGTCTCTGATTTATGATTGTGGCTGTGAAAATGGCCTTTTAGGGCCTGGTTGCTAAAGCTTGGTCATTTTGGACATTTCTAGGTGTAACTGCGTCATATTTTAAGGGGAAAGCGGCTAATCTCACATAAATGTTACCAGCAATAGTTTTTGTTAAGACTTCCCCCTCGGAACAGAACAGACCTAAGATCTGGAGGTAAACACTGTCAGTTCAAACATACACACTCCTATTGGGGGGCACTGAGTGGGCAAGAGCCTGAATAGTTCTCTCTCTCTGTGTGTGTGTGTGTGTGTGTGTGTGTGTGTGTGTGTGTGTGTGTGTGTGTGTGTGTGTGTGTGTGTGTGTGTGTGTGTGTGTGTGTGTGTGTGTGTGTGTGTGTGTGTGTGTGTGTGCACGTGTCTGTTTGTGTGTGTGTGTGTGTGTGTTTTAGTACCACTGATTCTGGTGATAACAGTGAAGGAACTCTGGCTCTTTGTGTGGTCTTCTGTTTGCATTCTTCCAATGAATACAAATTGACACAGAGACACACAGAGACACACACACACACACACACACACACACACAAAGCTGCATGTGCTTCTGCAAAGATAAGCTTTTTGTGGCATTGGAGAGGAAAGAAAATTGGGTTATTTAACATCACACAAACACACACACACGCACACAGGCAAACATGCAAACAGTCATAAAACTATAGTCACCTCTACAGTCAGCTGACCATGTGTCTGCGTGTGTCAGCTGACTTTCATAGAGGCAGGAAACACGCATACTAGAACAGAACTGCTGTCTCCCTCTGGTGATAACTACATTCAGATTCACATTAAACATCACACTAACTAATTTTCACAACAGTCTATTGAGCGCTTTAGCAGTTGTGGCAGTAAAATTGTAAGGTTTATCCACAGGGTGGAGCTAGAGGAGAGGCAATTTAAAATCTAAAGAGTTCAGCCTCTAAAGAGCAGCAATGGTGTTGGGTGATTTCATGGCAATTCTGACAGTCGTGTTGTACAAAGAGGCAAAACAGGAAGGTCACGACAGTTAGATGTAAGTGAAACATCAGTTAACACTGCACATGCTCAAAGTCCACATACTAATACATCTGTCAAGAGCTACCAGATATGACTGTCTGTATTGGACCCCAAAACAGGTGTAGATGTGTACTGATGTGTTGTTTCTTAATTCACTTCTCAACAGAAAGTGAAAGTGACTTTTGCATTTCACTTCACGTAGAGACAGGTACATTTGGTTTTATTATAATGTTTCCTTATGAATCAAGGACGATTTGAAAGAATAGTTTCAGATCAGGTGACTGGTTACGATGAGGAGACTTCAACAAAAGAGACTTCGACATATCTTCTATCTTGTTTTAATAAAACTTTGGGGTGTACAAAGATGCAGTGCAACTTAAACAGGACTGACTGTGCTCTTCTCCTTTCTCTGACAATCGTCAATTATTGGTTGCGATCCTCCTGATCTTCATCGTGACAGATTTGATGGTGTGAGCGACCCCGTTTTGTCTCCACGTGTCCCACAGGATGTGAGTCCTCTGCCCCTGGCTCTGCTCGGCGTCTTCAGGGCAGCCGTTGAGGTTTGCCAGGCCGCACTGGTTGAACCACCACCCTGTCTGGTTGTGCTGGGCGCTGCAGCTCTCCACCGTGCGGTTGCCGATGGAGCAGGAAGGGTTGCAGCCGTCGTTGTCCACGTCTGAGGCGCTGAAGGGAGCCGTGTCCTGGTTCTGTTCCTGGTCATAGCCACGAAATGCATCGCCTGCGGACATGCACACAGGCGTGGAGGGAAAACACAAAGTGGAAAAAATGTGGAAAGCAGCAACTCATGGGCACAGTTGTTTGAGGGTGAGTGTAAATTATATTCAGTCATACCTGCACTGCCTGCATATCGGCCCAGGTGTATACAGAAGAACTGTGTTTCACTGTCCAGCCGGAAATCATCATATGATGCATAAGAGGTGATGTCATCATGGGAGGTCAGAGCAACATGAAGTTGGAACCGAGTTTCTTTCTGGTTTACCAAGTAAAACACCTTCTTTAAGCCCAGCCAGTGTTCTCCTATCACACACACACACACACACACACACAATTCACGTTATGATATATTAGTCTCCTCCTCAAACATGCTGTGAGTTTCACTCACAAAAGACAGAGACGGGGTTCTCTTACATTCACAATTCACAAGTTTCGAGCAAGATAGACACCTTCATATTTTGGATTTAGATGATGTGTTGAATGAGCATCACCGGTTCAAACTGATTGGACATTCTGTGTCCGCTTTTTTTTTCTTTATCGTTTTGGAAAATGACTTTTCGTGTCGTGGCAGACAAAAGCACAGGTGTCAATAGTGAAAACCATTGCTTTTGTCTGCTACGACACGAAAAACTAACGAAGGCTTCTGGGCCCATAACTGTAGCTCTGCAGCAGTTTATTGACGTCATCAGTTGAAGTGGTGTTTCCAGCCATTTGTAAAAGATTGAGGTAGAAATCCAGACTTCTCACTGCTGTGAAACTGTCGGAGTTGACATGGAGATTGCTAATGAAAGTAAGATGGCACATTCTGCTTTTTATTGAAAGTTTTGTCACTATAAGATATAAAAACTTCATGTCTTGTTTCAATAATGCTGTGTGTGTGTGTGTGTGTATGCCAAGTGTTTGTATATTAGGTATATAACCTACAGTATGTGCTGATGTATTCTTCCAAAATGACCAAGGTAGCGCAGTCATCACTCAGCTGTTGCTGAACTTTCAGCTGGCACACCTGGTTTTTATTACACTGGCTGCTGTTCCCAACACCTAAACCTCCTCCCGCTGTTGCACAAGACACGAAACATGCTCCTGTTGCTGTCCCACAACGTCAAACCTGCGAGGTTTCCAAATCCATCCGCATAATCCGCCCAGGGTCGTTTGAAGTCAGTTAATCCGTCAGTCCTCCTCTGCACCACCGTCCATCCACCTCCCATGTAGTCCATCTCACAGAAGACCTGCAGGACAAGCTGTGTTTTAACTAAGTGAGTGATGAGTGAGGGGCCGACTGTGATGAATGACTGAGTCGCGTACCTCAAATGAAGAGTCAGTGTTCTCTGGGTGGACGATATAAATACCACTGGGGATCTTGGGGACAACTGACACAAGACTGTCCTTTATGTCGCTGCAGTCTCGTCCTAATCAAAGCAAAACACAAATTGTTTTTCCATAAAACATCTTTTTTTTAAAGTAAAACACACATAGGTTTTAAAATTTGTTTTGTCGTAGTTGAGTCTGCCCAACTGTAAATCCAATTAGAGCCAAAATGATTAGTTAATTTATTGATTAGTCAATGAACAAGAAGTTAATCGCCAACTACTTTATTAATCATAAACAACTATTCATGCAAAAATGCTGAACGTCTGTTTCCAGATTTTCAAGTGGGAGTTTTCAAATTATTTTTATTATTATTATCATTTTCTGACGTTTTATAAGCAAAGTGAAAATATTATTAATAATATATTAATAATAATTCATAATTACAAATTAGTTAAATCTCAACCAACCGCAGCAGTAAATCTAACCATTAATAATAATCCAATGATACACTGTAATAAAGTATAAACTATACTTTTCAGTATTTTTGGAGTTACCGTGGGACTGCACAGGTTTCACCGAGTACATCTCGGTGTTGCTCCTCTGAACCTCGGAGTTGAGTGTTTGCACTTTGGCCATCAGCTCTATGACCTGGAAATGTGACACAACTGTACATGCAGCCGGCCAATCGGGCGCTTAGAAAACTTTATAAGCAGTCGGGAAAAGAAGATTTCATGTCACCTGACTGCTGAGGATGTCCAGGGCTCTCTGCTGCTCCTCCATCACATCCCTGATCAGCTTCCGGGTGCTGCGTCCAAACGCCAACAGTGACTGCTGTAGCTGGCCTGCACGCACACACACACACACATACACACACACACACACACATAAACACACACACACACACACACACACACACACACAGAAAGAGAGAGAGAGAGAGAAAGAGATTGAAATGGATGAATGAAAAAATAATAATGCCAGTGGGTAACACCAGGAAAAAGATGGAATGTTACCACAGACTGAATGTTTCTCATCTCGTAGCAGCTTGACAGTGATATCACACGGTATGGAGCATGTGTCTCGACCTTTGACCCCTCCGACAGGAGCATCAGATAAGTCCTCAATATCTATTTCTGATTGGTTTAAATCTGTGCTGCTTCCTGTGTCCTGGAGATGAAAAGAGAACCAAAGTGAAAATTCCATCTACCACTCAACTAGATACATCTGCATAAATCTGCAACAAATCGTATGTTATGTGTGACAATTTCCTTTTTTTGTTTGGACAGTGTTTTGATCATTTAATTGACCTTTTTCATGACAGACACTTTGATTTGTCACAGCAGATTGAGCACAGGTCAAACAAGTTGTATGTCAACTCTACAGTTCAGAGGGAATTGTCATACTTTTTCTCCAGTGCATCTGTCTGTCAGCAGGTACCTTAACAAATTGAGATTTTCATACATAAAAAATATGAAGCACTTATAAAATACAAATTGAAATACCGTTAAACTACCAATTTCAACTTTGAAAAAGAAAGGCCAAGTGAAAAGGAAAGTCTGGATGATATTCAGCAGCGCTTTGAATGGATCTGTATCTGATTCTGACTTTGCAGCTGAGGCTTGATAAATAGTTTAAGCGAGATGTTCATCTCAGCATCAACAAGGTTTTAGGTCAAATATCCTGGTGGCTGAGTTGGCTACAAAGACACACTGTAACTGCAATATCCTGTGTTTAAATCCTACAAAAAAACCCATTTGAAATCAGTCGTGGAATGTTAGAAGTACATTTACTAAATCGACTTTTGATGATTTTACTTGATTATTTCCATTTGATGCAACCTCATACTACATTACAATAACGTCTGATATTCTTGTTGAAAAAGTGAATCTGCCATTGTATTTGGAATATTTCAAAAAATTTTAAAAGGCAAAACAAATTTTCATAATACCTGTGTATATTCCTTTCGTTTTTGAAGATACAGACATATATTTATTAAGCAGTTTGATATATTGTTATTGAAGAAAAAAATAAAGATTTCTGGCATCAGACAGTCATAAACATTATAAAGTAGTTAGATTCAGTCCCACCTCCACCAACAACAGCAAAAATGCTGCTCAAACTTGAATGCATGAGTGATAACAATCCTGTATGTAATACTACACGCACACATCATGATCTAAGCTTTTTCAAATCTCTCTGATTGCATCAGAAGTTCCTGAAGAACATCACCATAATACATGATAGACATTAGAGTGACAAGACAGATGAAACGAGCAAAGACGAAAAAAACATTTTCTGACAAGCGTATTGTACATACTGCGGAGGAAAGCAGATGAGGCACAAGCAGCAGGAGGACAACTGTTGTCTGCATCATGTCAGTCGTGTCTGACTGTGATTATTTCCTCCAGGAGCGAAGGGGGCTGAGCTCTGTCCACTCCGTCACCAGCAGCCACTCCTTCATTTAGGCTCCGTTTTCCACCGAGTCGGCACTTTTCCCCTTCACGTGACCATCCCTCTGTCTCTCTCATCTGCTGAGTCTTCTCTGTATCTCCTCCTTCCTCTAACTTGTCAAACTTCACTCTCTCCTCACAGCCTCCCTTCGTCCACCTCCATCAGCCCCTCCCACTTTTTTTCCTTGTAAATACCCATGACAACAGGCCCTGAGAGAGGCGGTCAGGTTTGTAAACGGGCTGGTGATAAAAGCCTGGATGTTTCTGACAAGTAGCTGAATATGCTTATTCCAGATTTGTGGCAAAGAGTGATTACCTTCCCCCTCAGTGCGTCTATTACCACACGTTGTTGTTTTACAGGTTATATCCTGCCCCCAGCATGAGAAACAGATGTGGAAGGGGGAATGGGCAGCTCGTCTTGATGTAGGAACACTTTCTCTCTGCTTGTGTCTTTGCATGGGAGCTGCGGCTGAAGGTTGGGTGTCTCTGCCTCTTCTGCTCATATTTCCTCCCCGTTACAGCCCTCCTTCCTCTCTCTGACCACTGACTCACACATCTGAAAACAGCCTCCCAGAGGGTCAGACCAATTACTCCAGTTAACTGGGCAGTTAGGCAGTGAGGAAAGTGAACAGCGATGGAGGGCAACAGCACATTCCAGTCAGGGTCCAGCTGGAGCCAGCCGGCCAGTTGCTTCCTTCGGAAAAACTGTGCCGTGTGTGCCAAAGAAAAGATCTGCTGTTGTTCTGAACCTGTGAGTTTACAGCCATGGTCAGAGGGAGGAATGTGAGAAGCCTGGTACCACTGCCCCGGGGCCCCCACATCTGTCCCATGTTACATGCTCTAGTTAGCCGCCTATATGCACGTAAATGACACATTATATCTGCCAGGCCAGATAATGTGAAAATTCAGACAAGACAATGTGATATGTGTCAATCAAAAACATTTTCAGAGATGTTTCAGTTTTATGTAGGTTTTAGGGACAAAGCAACAAGATACAAGGCACAGGGTTTTGGATTTATATTTACCCATAAAAATGAGAGAGGGTAAAGTCGTGTTAACAAAAAAAATTATATTCAATTTCAAATAACTGTATTTATCCGTGAAGAACTTAATTTGTGTAATCGGTGCATATCAAACACATATCACAACAAAATACAACATACAACATCCAGAGAGCATGATCCACTATTGGAGTCGGAGTCTGACTGATGTGGGCACATGGCTCTCTTGGTCCTTAATGTGACTGATCCGTATCTTCGGCCTGAGGGTCAGTGACTGTATTGGCTGTGAGGTGTGTGTGTGTGTGTGTGTGTGTGTGTCTGAGGCTATTTGCATTCCTTCTATTTTAGTTCTTTAGTTCTTCTGAATAATAGTTTCAGTGTGACATTTGTAAAATGCAATTAGAAGTGATTGGTGGACTTGATGTCTGCAGAGTTTTCTTATAGGAAGAAGAGGCGCCACTGACATTTGGAGAAGATAGTTTCACTACTGGGTTGGAAAGAGGAAAAGAAGCCTTTAAAGAAATGTATCTCTCCAACATGCCGTAGCTCTGTCCTGACCTCCCAATTCATATGGTAAAAATGAAATATATGAGACCAATTCTTCATCAGCTTCTTTGTTCGTGGTGTGAATGGGCAACTGATAAGTAAACTGCGATGTAATGCCCTTGGATTTGGCAGAGTAAAGACACAGATTGAAAACTGTGGAGATGATTTTGTTCAGGAAAACAGAAGAAGAAAGACAGTTTAACCTGCAGAGGTAAAAATTAAATAATTAAAAGACCACACAAATCGTTTAATGCGCTCTGTCATGCACTTCACCTCCTCCACTGCAGTCCAACTAATAACTTTAAATCACTATGAAAGTAATTGTTAAGGTATAGGTAAAAGGTAGTGTTAAGGTAAGATAGTGCCATCTAATGCCCAATGGTGTGTATTACATAATTTTGTATGCATGCATTGCAATGGCCTTTTGCCAGTTGCCATGGTGCATTAAAAAAAAAGGTGAAATAATCATGTATGTATGTCACATCAGCCACATCAGCCACACTGATGATGGCTGGTAAAAGGAGTGGTCCTATAATGTGAGTGGGCAGGGCAGCTGAAAATCTCTGCTGCCCTTTTATTCACCCCCACCCCCGAACTTGTGCAACTCCTTCACACACCCAGATAGTAAGGTTCACTTTATCAGTCACACTCTGGTAAATGCTTGTGGTGTGGAAAACCGCCATCATCACGGTTGTAAAAAACAACTGGTTTGCTAACCAGCTTGGTCTTGTCATCCCTTTTTTGTTCACAAAAGCAGAGGAAAAGAAATGTTCATTCTTATACTTAACATCTCCCAAATTTGAGTGTGCATGACAACTTTAAAGATGCCATTCATTCCTGTGTGCACACGGCCCCCAGACAGTCATGTAAATTAAAGTTGGCAAATGGAAAAATGCAAACGCAAATGGTAAAATCATCTTAAAAATGATCCCTGCTTTCACTCCTGTACATCCAGTTCCCCCACTTTTGTTGCGCCTTATGATCAGACTTCAAATGTGAACTATTCTCTATAACTTTGAATATATATGTCCAAATAAGTAACGATCAAAGTTAGTTGGGGAAAGGTAGAAAGGAGGAGTTTATATACATAGTCTGTGTCAACTTATTGTGCCTCTTAAATAAAGCACCATGCAGCGATATACAGTATTGTTATTTTTCTGGCTGCACTTTTCATTCTGATAAATGTGCAGTACATCGTTTTTCACCTGTGGGTTTGAACAATGTTTGGTTGCAGTTTAAAATCGAACACAGTGGCCGGCAATCCACAGGGTTTTCATTTGCACAGTTATGTTTACTTTTGAGGTATTGATTTCCCATTTTAAAACATCAATAAATTACATCAATTATTCATTGTTAAAGCCCATCATTAAATATCAATGTATTATTCCTTGAGTCATTCGTAAGCGTCTCCGTGTCCCGTACAGACTAGTTATATTGACTCTGGTTAATTATAACGATGAAATAATGGAATGCACAGTAAATAATGATCCCAGACCAACCAAACATTGTTCTTGATTTCTTTTCCTTTTTCCTTCTTTTTTTTGGGGGGGGGGGCAGCTGATTGTGTGCATGTTTTCCACTAGATGGCGGGACACTGTGGCTGTGCCTTTACTTGGACAAACAGGCTCCGGCTGGGTTGGTTGGCCTCATCAGGGGCGGATGTTTTGTCAATGCAACTTCCCAATATCACCCACCCGCCCCACCAGGCCACCCACCCCGCCCCACCCCGTCCCGTCCCCCGTCCCGTCCCGTCCAGAGTCGGAGCACAGCACATTTTTCTCTCAGAGGAATCAAACCTCTCCGACTCCACATGGAGGCGAATTAAAGCACCGCCTCAGTCTTGCAGCAGTTGACTGCGACCCCCCTCGTGGTCGGGGCTGTAAATAAAAGTCCGTCGAACAACTCGTTCTGCGGCTCCTGCGCTGGTGGCTGCTGTCTGTCCTTGGAGACAGTGAGACATTTCCCCCTGCAGCTGCGGCAGCTTTAAAGCCTGCAGCCCCGCCCCTCGGCACTATCACATGAATCTGAACTCAACACTGGATGAGAAAAAAAAAAAGGAAAAAGTTTGGAGGTCTCTCGCCGAAGTTACTTTCCTCTCCGACTCGTTTCATAACATGCGCGTGTGTTCGTCCTCCGCTCCGAGAGACGTTCGGGTTCAACGCGTGTGTCGGAAATCAGAGTTCGTCTGCGTGTTTTCTTCCCGGCTGTGATTTATCCAGCTTCTTTTTTTTTTTTTTTTCTTCTTTTTTTTTTTCTCCCTCTGCAGGAATACAGAGAGAGACAGAGAGGGGAAAACGGTCCTGCTGCTTGAAGGTATGTGGGAGGCACGTAACGTGTTGCTCTCCGCTGCGGTCGATCCCCGCTCCTCACCCGCACCACGTCGACCTCTTCTACCCGGCGATTGTTGTTCTCTTCGCCGCCGATTAACTTCCGAGATGTTAAGAGCTTGAAATAGACGCGCGACGACACAACAGTAGGAACGGGGTGGGGGCGGCGGGGGGGAGGGGGGGGGTGGAGGGCAAAGAGTGTAAACAAAACCGATCGTAACTTTGAGCGCATCTGCTCTTTTACTCCCGGGGCCTGACGCTCATTATCCGCCTCGGACGTTTTGTTTGTGTGATTCGAGTTTGAAGTTGTTGTTTTTTAAATTACTTTGACCGCAGATTTGTTTCGACACCAAAAAGAAAAACTTTTGGCGACATGGACGCGCACCGCGGCGCGCCTCCGGCCGGGCAGCAGATCGTGCACGTCCGCGGGGACTCGCAGACGGAGCTGGAGGCCCTGTTCAGCGCGGTGATGAACCCCAGCAAGGCGGCGCGGCAGCCCTCCTCCCTGCCCATGAGGATGAGGAAGCTGCCGGACTCCTTCTTCAGGCAGCCGGACCCCCGGGGCCACTCCAGACAAGTACAGACACCAGTGACCACACACACCACGGTCATGACAACACACACAGGGACCACAGTCAGGCACATGTATGTGGATAACACGTGATCAATAAGTTGATCATTCTCTCACAGCAGATGACGGAACTGAAAATGAAATCTTGAAACAGTTGGGTCCAGTTATTGACTCTCTATTATGGCTGATTGGTAATACATCTGTCTATTGTTTTCTTTATTAATCAGAATCAGAAATATTCCATCGATCCCCAGGGGCAATTGCGTTTTGTTACGGCTGCTGCAGCCAATAATAGAGTTATTATTGGAGTTATATACAGACCTAATTTTTTATATTTTCAGATAAATGTATACTGGGATAAGAGAAATAAAAGTAATTACAACAGAAACATGAAATCAAAATAGGAAGAACGCAAAAAAAGAAATAATTGTTTGGTTAAATGTTGGAATGAATAATCAAAAAAAGAGTTCCTGTTACAATTTGCCAAAGTTCAAATATATTTTTCATTTAACCAACGCTCCCCATTCCCAAATACACTTGTATATCAGATCCTCACATCTGAGAAGCTGGAACCTGCAAATGTTTAGAAACAATTGCTGTAAACATGCTAAAACAATCAATTCATTATTAAATTAACTGCCAGCTCATTTTCTATGGTCAACTTAAATACTTGCAGCTCCAGTTTTGATAATTGATGCGTTTCTCAAGTCTTTGGTTGCACAATGTCAATGTGATGATTTGCTGCTTTTCTCTGTTTTTCATTAGATGGGAACATTGGGCTTTAATGCTGCTTTGGATTTTTTTTTTCAATTTTAAAGTGTTTCAGATATTTTGTCCATCTCCTCTATGTATTTGATACTATTGGAACCCACTCATTGGAGCTTATAATTACAATTAAGGATGGACTTTGGTATTACTAAACACAGATAAGGCCTAGAGAAGATGTCTAAGCCACATATTTGCTCTGATCTTCTTGAGATTATTACGTAGTCGCAGAGCTCCATCAGCTCTCAATCTGGCTGTTGCAAACAAAGATGCTTTCCCAATCACTTCAATTCAACATCCTTGACTAAACAGCAGTTAAATGAAACCGTCTTGTAAAGCAAGTCCAGCTTCCACCTTCGCTCAATCCGTTACCCAACCAGAACTTTTTCTTCCTGGTGCTGCTATAAATTTCTGATTGCCATTTGTTGCTTGTCACGGCGGTTGTAAACCCTGCTTGTTTCTCGTCAGGCCAGTTCGGATGGAGGCGTGTGCGGATCCCTCACTCCTCATCATGTCCGCGCCCATTCCTCCCCTGCCTCCCTCCCAGTCAACTCCCTCTCCACTCAAGCCGCAGATGTGGCAGCGACACCGATCATACCTGATGACGTGCCACTCCCCCACGGTTGGGAAATGGCCAAAACGCCTACTGGCCAACGATACTTCCTAAAGTAAGAGGTCTACCTTCTGTACATCAATGAGGTTGATCTGTTGCTCTGCAGGTTACCTGAAGGGTTTCAAACAATCGGTCCGCACCTTATTCTAAATTCGTCTAGATTTCTGCATTGGAACTCGTCATGTTTAGGGGCGAAAGCAAATGATTATTTTCAGGTTTTTTCACTTAACAAAATGTAAGAAAACGGTGAAAAGCTCACTGCACAATTTTTCTAAAGCCCAAAAGGAGTCTTGGTTCATTTGACCGAAAAATCAAAGAGGTTGAGAAAAGTTGCAGATCCTCAAGTGGAATCAGCGAAATTTCGCAATTTTGACAAATTACATTCAGGATTAATCATAACCAATATTTGACCAATCATTCCATCTCTGACTCTATATTAAATGCACAAACCGTATATTCTTAATATTTTTTTCCCTGTTACAGACAATATAAGATGCTACATCCTTCTTGATTATGATTCAAAAGCACAGGGCAGAGCGAAAGACATGCTAATGTATAGATACAAACCAGGACTCAGACTCGACCAGTATAGTAACAGAAATAGTTTCAACTAGTTTTGCAACCAATGTGGTTTCAGCTGGTTTCCTTTATTAGAACACATGGCCTGACAGCTCACACTCCCGTCAAAGGACACCGTGGCTTACGACAGCGATGCCTGTCTGAGCGAGAGTGTAGATGCACGTGCACATCTGGTAGTACAGGTAAAGCAGGTCAGAGGCAAAATGCGCCTCCTGTTCCTTATCCGTCAGGTTACAGTGGTTCAACAAACACAGATACGTTTTGACTTGTTGTGTGTTTGCAGTCACCTGGATAAGACAACCACTTGGCACGACCCTCGCCTGTCGCAGCTTCAGTCAGCTGTGGCTCAACATCCCATCTCTGGCACTCCGGTCCATGCCCACTCCCTCAGCAACCCAGCACCCACTACGCAACCACAAAACATCAATCCAGACACAGGTATCACTCTGCTTCCCCCTTCCCTCCCCCCGTCTCACCATCCAGTTTCTCTTTAGAGCGTGCACACACACACACACACACACCTGCCTTTCATAGTTCAACCCCAATCTCCAGCTGGACAGGTCTTCGCTGGGTGTGATTTCTTAAGGATCTTGGTGTCTACATCCAGGGCTTTTGGGGACTTTGGGGACTTTGGTGGGAACAGTCATGTTTATGGGTTAAAACCCAGAGTGAACTCTAGTGATGTCACCCAGATGACGGTGTAGTGAAAGATGAACCCACATAAATTCAAGGGCACAACTACAGTGTTTTGGTTCCCTCGGGACACTCTTATCAGCCTTGTGTTTCGGATGCAGCAGCTGTTTTTAGCAAAATGCTAAATGCTACCTGCTCAGCTCCACCCGCAACAGCTGAGAAACGCAGTAAAAGATTATCCGGTGAACACAGTGGAGCCTTTAGCAGCTGAAAAGCCTGATATTGCCCTCAGGAGTTGGTGGAGACTAAAAATAAGAGCTAAAAGAGAGACTTCCCCAAGTGGATAAAAACATCAACCAGTGCAGGGAAAAGGAAGCAAGTAGAAGGTTGAATTTTTTCTTAAAGAATACAAAAAAAGTTTGGGGAGTATTGACACTGTTGCATAGTTCTTTTCAAAATCGTACACCCACTGCATTCAGGCCAGGTGCACACAGACAGTTTTTGAGCTACGGAACAAAATGTAGCCATTTTTTCCCCATTAACCTTCACTTCTATTCTAAAATCTGCTCTTTACCCGAAGTTACGCAGACATTTAACGGGCGTGGGCTATTCTACTTTTTACTCTCAACACTCCATGCGCTCCATCCACCATTTGCCTTCTCACTGTGTACTTTCACTGCTGTTCAGGTCCACTGCCTGAAGGCTGGGAGCAGGCTGTGACTGCAGATGGAGAGGTGTACTACATCGATCACATAAATAAGAACACCTCATGGGTCGACCCGAGTCTAGGTAGCACACCATCAAATTTGTGTCTCCTAAATTGACAATTCTTGTTTGTCAACGAGAAACATTTTGTTCCATTGTCCATAATCACACGTTGCTATTAAGCAACAAACCTAAAGAAAGATCGCAAAGTAGTTTGGACAAGTTTCTCCTCATATGTGTCATTACTGAAATGTTTTACCTCTTGGAGATGTTTACTCGATGGTCAGAAAGCTTCTTTTTCTTCAACTTTTATGTTCCAGCACAGAAGATGAACCCTGGCATCCTCGGCTTGGCAATGCAGCAGAGGCAGGAAAAGGAAAGGCTCCGATGCAAACAAGGCCTCCTTCAGCAAACCACACCGCAGGTCAGAGGTCAAAATAAAGCTGTGGTTGCATGTGCTGCCGGAAAAGCTAGTTTGAGTTTAAATAACACTAATGTCTTCACAAGCTGTCTAACAGTCATCTCCCGTGTTTTCTGGTTGTATCGTGGCTGTTCATTTGGTTTGGAATGAACAGTGATTAAAATGTTTCATCTGAATACAGTTGTAGTTTAAGATGACAGTTTACATACAGTCTTTTTCTGTTGTAGGAGGCAGGAGGAAGGAACCAGATGACCAGTGGGATGGACCATGACAGGAATGCACAGACGCTTGTCCCGACTCTGGATATCAGGATCAGAGGCTCCAACCACGAACCTACACTTAACGGGTGGGTTTCATGTTTAATGTCGTTGATATGTTCTGTTAGTGCTGTGTTGACTTCCTAAGCGCTGTGTGTAATGTATGACTACTCAATTAAAAGGAAATGTTCCTGAATATTAACAGTGTTTTCAGAAACGTCCTCACTACCACCCATACTGCTGTTGGTTCAGCGAAAGTTACATAGTTACAGGAAAAAATATTGTGTATGTAATGTACTGTGAGCTCATTGACTATACAGTACAGCATTTATGTTGGTCATTCTAGTTTATAAAGAGATGAAGAAGATGATGATGATGTTGATGATGATGATCAGAAATACAGGATTCTTTAAGTGCTTGTGTTCTTATGCAGCGCTCACTCTCGCAATGAGAGCACTGACAGTGGTCTGAGTGTCAGCAGCTTACCCCGCACATCCGACCACATGTTGAGCTCTGTGGATCACATGGACACTGGTAATACACACGCACACACAAAAATATGTGTATTCTGATTTTGTATATTCTGTTTTGGCATCCATTGATCTAAATCTACATCACAACCAATGGAAAGCGGTGTATTTTGGGTGCAGTTTGTGTGTCTTTAGTGTGTCTTTAGTGTGTTTCTTTGTATTTATTTTATTTGCATATTGAACACAATAGAAGGAGAGAGTTAGAAAACATGAATTGTGCATTTTATTTATAGATATACACACTTCCTGTGTGGGGGGAGCTATATTAAAGAGACAGTTCCTGATTTTGGACCAAACAGACAAACTCTCAAATTTCTCCAAGCTCACTTTTGCTATTTAAATTCTCAGTACAGCTCAGGCATTTGATTTTCTTTCTCTGACTTGTGAAGGCGAGGAGAACTCCTCGATGGCATTACAGGAGTCGATGCCCGTGCTCCCGATGTCCGAGGGCGAGGAGCTAATGCCATGCATCCCCGAGGGTCTCAGTTCAGACCTTCTGATGGACATGGAGACCGTTCTCTCTGGATCGCATATGGACAGGGACAGCCTGCTCACCTGGCTATAGACACGCCCTGCCACCGCCTACGTATGGTTTGACAGCAGATTTTCACACCATGACTGAGAATTTTGGAGGATCCTTTTTTTTGCTTCAGAAGTGGTACAGAACAACATTACTGAGAGAATACGCTTGTGTGATGGATACCTAACCCTACTCACACCCAGAGGAATATAAAAACCCGACTTTCACAATAGGTGTTTAGCTGCTGGTATTTTCCTGATTTTACAGAGGTTCATGACGGAGCATCTGAATTTTTATGACATTCATTTTATTTCAAGTCATCGGCCTCAGTTGACGCTCCCCACGGTAAAGTACATCAGAGCTAATTTTAGAGTGCAGATTATTTTTTATTATCCCCACTTGGGTAAAACTGTTTCCAGCAAACTTTTAAAAACACAGTCAAGTAAAAAAAAAAGAAAAAAAAAGGTCTGCATGCAAGAGTTACAGAAATGCAAAGAAGAGATATTTATTGAAGTGTAACAAAAAAAAATACCATATCCACATTTATCTCTGTTACTTTTATGAAGCCTTTTGGGCAAAAGACCCAACATCTACCGCAGTGCCACTACCTCTAATAAGCCTTTGATTTGTGATTTTAATGCACATGCTCACAGTCGTCCGAAAAACATGCTCTCGAGAAGCATCGGGACTGAGCGCAAAAGATGAATCATGAAGAGAGGGGAAGAAATTATGACTACACAATATAACACTACATTGTTTCCACAAAACCATAAATCTCCGCACAAAAAAATCACTCCATTGCCCCACAGACACATCAGGAGGAAGAGGACGCGCCCTTGTGGTGAGCCAGTAGAAGATCAACGTCTCAGTTAATATGCTCACGAGCCAAAAGAAAAGTATTAAATGAATGACTTTATTTAAAAGTCATTCTTAAGTCCGTAAGCATTGCCTTGAGTCGCAGTAAAAGCCTCGTTCCTCACTAATCAAGGCCGGTCAAAAGCACTTGGGAGAAATAAAGGCTGGTCACCGTGTAGAGGAGGCTTAACTCAACACTAAAACTAACACGATGAAGTGTATTTGTTGGACCTCTTCTGAAATACAGCACCACTCGAATGTATAGTTGTTGTGTACTCTAAATGAACATGTAGTCAGTATAATGCAATCCAACACAATGCAGGGTTTCCACCAGGAAACTGTAATCCTGACACATCTGGTCTTGTGATCAATTTAGTTGGTAGATGAAGGCTTCAACAGTAGTCACACTCATCAGAAACAGTATATGGCTGTGTGAGATAACATCTCTGATATTTTTACCCTCAGGTTAGTTTTCCTATATGAAATGTTTTTATGATCTCTTGGAAATCCTGCAACAGATGTTGTTGTATTCGATTGCATTTTACTGTCAAGTGTTCCGGTCATTTTGCCCAGTCCATCATTGAATATAAGCTTCTCAAAGGTAGTATTTATTGGAGAATTGTTTTATTGGATTGCATGATATTGTACAGTTGTAATATTATCATTATTATTATTATCATCATGTCCACCCCTTTTTAAAGAACTTATGCCCAAAAAATGCCAGTCAGGCCTTATGTTTCATTAAGTGAAAAATGTTCTTTGAGTCAGCCAGCACCCCGTCAACTTTGAGATTTTTCCACTATTTGTTTGATACATTCATGACAATTTTCCTTTTTCACATAAATAAAAAAACATCTCACAGAGAAAGACAAAATAAGTAACATTCTCAGAAATGTTTTTTGTTTTGTTTTAGCTTATTATCTAAAACTGCTTTATAACCTATAAATCATCTACACATGAAGTTAAGAGCCTTTCCTGCATTACCAAACAATGTCGATGTAACACTAACATACGATGCAGTTTTTATGCTCACTGTCTAAATGAATTGTTTCTTACTTTGAGGACACATCTTTTTTAAAGCCCATCAAAATCTAGACATATCATACATCTCATCTCCAGTACACAGGTTTTTTTTTCTCTAAGTTGTTTTCCACTTGTTTTCAGCTATTTTCGGTTTCCTCATTTATAATAATTTCAGGTGAAAATCACCATAAATGTCATGTATACAAAACCACATTGTCATCATCATCCTATTCTTCAAAAAAACCTTCCTGGGCTCAAGTTTTCCTCCTTTTTGAAGAGCTGTTTTGTTAGTGGGAACGAGGAGAATATATTAAAAATGGGCTTCTGGGCAATTTGTAGAGTCGTAGCATGAGTCAAGAACCCCGCTGTGACTCCTCAGAAATACAACGTACTAATCACAGATGCTGTGTTCTTGGTGTATGTTGTTCTAACTACCAGTGCTATCTGGTGCTGTAATACGGAAGGCAATCATCAGTATGGGGAGCTCTTTGACTCCACTTTTAGTTAAAATATATAATACGTGTATAATCTGTTTTTATCAGCCGGTTGTTGTTTTTTTCTTCTGCAGTGTGTTTATATTTTATCTGAATTTGAAGCTATTTTATTTTTGGTGAGAGAATTTTCTTCGAACCAGCTTACTTTTTATATATATACAGTATATAGAGGTAAAGACTTAATTCACAACATCCACAGATAAAGAGCCAAGCCACCTTTTTGTAATCTTTTCTAAATTAAAATCCCGTGGGCTCATACACATAATGCAACACACTACCTAGCCTATTATTTATCTTAGCATGCATGACACCCGCTATGTATGTTACATATAATGATTATTATCCTATTTACAGAAAGTTTGGAGGCAATCAAACTTGTTTTGTACCTTTTTATGCATGTGCTTTATATAAATATATTTCTTCTTACTCACTGTAATCATTTTAAAGGATTTTCTGTTTAATAAACCTTTAAATACACCTGACCAGTAGTCATTCATACTTGTGTGTTTAGTGTGGTTGTAACACATTTTAATTGGGTGTCTGGTTTCTAAATTGTTTGTATTTTTATTTAAAAACACTAATATGGAAAACATCTTAGGAAGCAAATACTTTAATAATGATCGACCATTTCGATCAATCAGTCAGTTACTTTAACTTTTTTTTTTTTTTACAGTTTTTGTACAAACTGTATATTAATGTACGTCAGTTAAGATTTTCAACTTGAATAATTTCTTCATCAAGATCTGATGTGATTTAAATGTTCCGTTTATTATAATTATTTGAACAGTATGTGATGGGAAGTTACCAAAACGAATTCCTTGAGAGATCACGTGTGTGTGGAAAACCTCTGAAAAAGTTTGCAGGTACTCTACATTACATGAGTCAGATATGAATTCTGTGGTGAGTCAAACCAGGGGGCGTGACACATAGTAGTAGTGAGGCGGGGTTTGCACAGGAAGTAGGAGGAGTACACTAATCTGTTTAAATGATAGCTCATAGTTTCTGACCTTCTAACTTGACTCCAACAAAGCCTCCACATGTAAGTGTCATTGTTTTTTTAAAGAATATTATTATATAATTGTAATGCTATTTGGACTTTAATCCTGAATAACCTGAAAGGTGTGAAATTTTAACACATCATTGTTGTTTCATTGGTTAAAACAATTGTATATGTATATTATCAGTATGAGAACTGTGTATATAAATGTGTTATATATCAGAAACGTCCCTTTCCATTTTTTAATCTCTGTTCGTGTTCCCTCAAACAAACAGAAGGCATAAACACACATTATGTAGGTGTATAATATTTGTATATAAGTGACGAAATTAACTGTCACTGTATTTTCTGACAGCATTCTGCTTGTGTTTGCATTAAGGTATTTAAATGCATCTGTTGTCCAGAGGATGACGTAATAAAAATAAATAAAATAAAATAGGGAAGACATGCTGGCTGTGATTCATCTCATCTATGATTGATATGTAATGTATATTAACATACACAGGGACTTTTGGACGCTGCCAGAAACCAGCAGGGCAGCGTGACCTCACGGTGTGTCTGAGGGATTTCTAACCACGTCAATCATCTCCCTCGGTTTCGTCTTTGTTAACCGGATGTAGCCGCCGTCGACGGTACCTCAGCTCTGGCCCCGTCTCGACCCGGGACTTTCCGTAGCGAGTCGGCTGCATTGCAAAACGGTGAGTGAGACACGATGACACGTTACTGCGGTGTTCGACAGTTTCGTTTTCCTGTCTCCGTGTTGCTCGCGCACACTATCGTGATGCGAGTTCACCTGTTATTGACGCTAGCAGCTTTTGACACCCGCGTAGACGCTAGTGTCGCTAACGCTAATGCTAATGCTAACGCTAACGCAAGCTAACGCAAGCTGATCTTATCCACATTGGTTTGTACGAGGCCCAGGATGTCACTTCACACGACCACTGTCACCAGACTGTGTGAGTGGAATCGTCGCCACACACATGTCTACCCCCCGAAATAGGCCAGTTAGCTATAAGAACTGGATTAGACCAAAAACCTCGCCGGAGCCCGAACAGGAAGTCTGGCGAGCACCCCTCCACAGAGGAAAGTACCCAGCTGCCCCTGTTGGAAATAGAAACTGTGATATACAACAACGGTCTCCTTTCTTCTGTCAGAGTCTTTATTTGACGGTGTGATAATTCCCCAGTGTCACCAGCTGTCATTGTGAGATGATGAGATGAATAATCCATTAGTTGATCTAAAAGAAATTGTCTTCGCAGTTTTGTCAAAGGGGCATTACACAGATTTCCCACAATAGTTAGATAACCAGCTGCTCATTTACTCCACACCACGTGTGTTAACATTATTGGATTAATTGCAGATCTGTTATCAATTTGTCAAACTTGGAATTGTAATATAACCCCTGCTCTGGTCCTTTAATCCCTTGACCCTGGTTTTGTACATGTCCATATCTAGTTTGAGGGCTTAGATCATATCTTATTATTAAAGTTTCACATTTTTCAAAGCTGTCACCTGTGAATTTTTTTGCGTGTTTGCTTAAATTCCTCCAACAGTTAATTAGTCATCAAAATTGCTGCCTGTGTGGGGATCTCTCTAAGGTTGGAGAAAATTACCCGGATGATGTCATTCGGGTTACATCGGCTTGGACTAAAGGGGGAAGGTGTTACTGCGTTTCATAATCCCAATAATGATAATAGCAATAATCCCAGGTTTATGGAAGTACATTTCTAAATCTCTTGAGCATCCCTTTAACAAATTAAGCATTTGAATCTTTTGGAAAGTAAAATAATCAAATGTTTTTAAGCTTCTCAAATGTAAGTATTTGCTGCATTAATTTTTTGCATAGTATGATGCATTGGAGTTACATTTTGTATTGTGGGTCTTAATTACTGTATTCAATCTTGGAATATTTAGTAGAATATAATAGTGCCGTTAGATACATTTGAACACTGATGATTGTGAACGATGAACCTGCCAAAGATCTAGTTAATAACCAGTTTATACCTATTACAAGCAATGACTAGGAGTTGGTAAAAGTCCCCCAAAGAGAATTTATACATGAACACAATTTAACCTTTGTTTTCTGTTTTGCTGGTTTGTCTTCATTTCTACAGGTGCAGGTGACAAAAAACTAAGGAGGGCAGCCCATTATCCAACCAAAAGAGGACACAGTTTTTCTCATTAGGCTTTTTACATTCCATTATGGAAGCTTAGACTCCTAAAAAGGGATGTCCGAGATGGGGGGAGGGGTTTGAGATCGCACATCCCATGGTCTATGTGTGTGTGTGTGTGTGTGTGTGTTTTTGCTTGCTTGAGGCTTTAATTTAGTTCATAATGTTTGTACACATAATCACTCTCCACGTGTTAAGGTTGAACTGGTTAGATCATGTATTAGACATGTGTGTGGTAAATGTACAGGGTAACAAAGTGTACACTGACCCTGGGTGAATGTGAGGATGTTTTTTAGGATGGTCCATGTTTTGTTTTTGGGATGGGGACACATCTACTGGGACTGTAATTGACACATAAGTTGTAGTTTCACCAGTTAAATTATCAGAGGTGTTGCTCTCCACGAGGTGCAGAGATCCATGTTCAGATGTCACGCAGGCATCAGGATGGTTGAGGGAATTAAATATGCTGTGTGATAACTGTGGTTGCTGGACCAGTGGTTTTGTTTCTTCTGTGAAAGAGTGAAAGTAAGTTTCATGAGCCTCACTTTCCTTTTCACTGTCGAATCTCCCACATTCTGTTTTCTGTCTTGGTGTGTATGTGTGTGTGTGTGTGTGTGTGCAAGACCTTGGGTTTTCTCAAACCTCTCTCCCTATGAAGGACATCGCTTTTCCCTCATATCACTTTGGTTAAATCTTAAGAAATGGAAACTCTTGTTCAACTCAAAAACAACCAGTTCTTGATGGGGTTGTGTCGCAACGGACCTCCACCTGACCTACAATATGATAACTCATCAGGTGCCAAACTCTTTTTATTCTTTCTCTTTACCAGATATATACATTCATGATTTTTTTATTTGCACTCATTGTTGCATTAATCGGCTAACATCGAGGAAATGTGTCATTTCGATGTCGCTTTCACCTGCAGAGCTCTTCCGCATCTCTACCTTTGCTCGTTTCCCGACTTCGGGAGTCACAGAGCGGAGTCTAGCGAGGGCCGGTTGGTTCTACACCGGAGTGGGAGACTGCGTGCAGTGTTTCAGGTGCAACGTGACGACAGAGGGCTGGCAAGCCGGAGACTGTCCGATGGAGAGACACAGACAGCTCTCTCCCTCCTGCTCCTTCATCCAGAGCCTGCCGTCTACAGCCAACCTGCTCTCCTCCTCTCACTCCGCCTTTTCCCCGCTCCGCATCGCCCCAGCCATACCAGTAAGTTTCTTACAAAATAAGAGACAAGCTTTTTTTGAAGAGTTGCCCCTTATATCTGGGATAAATTCAATTCTGAAGAAAAGTTATAGAATTTATTTTCAATTGCCTTTTCGAGTAGCATCTACCTAGATGAGATTATTTTTAATATTAACTTCTCTTTATTTTCTTTAATTCTTCTAGCTGTCCGGTCCAGGCCCGGCTGCTCCCAACCTGACAGGAAGCCAAGGTGAAGAGCCAGTGGGATACCTGAATATGGGTTTCTCCGCTCCGCTGCCCTCCAGCCCGCTGAGCTCTCGCGGCGTGGAAGACATGTCCCACCAGAGGCCGACATGCCACAACCCGGGCATGCGGCGAGAGCAGGACCGCGTGGACTCCTTCCACCCATGGACGCTCTCCATTATCACCCCCACAGAGCTTGCCAAGGCGGGCTTCTACTATCTGGGCCAGGGCGACCGAGTGGCCTGCTTCAGCTGCGGAGGGCAGGTGTGTTGTCACATTCCAATTCCAGATTGATTCCCTTCCTTTCGATCCAACGTTTATATTGTTTGTGGCCCGGCTCGTCTTCCATGTTGTATTGATATATTGTATCAGTAAGTATTAAATAACCCAATATTTACACTTGACTGAAGCACTTTGTTCATAGATTTTGATTTGAATAAACTGTCAGGAGATGGCAGCAGGCAACAGTTCACCCACTTTACAACCATGCAGATGAAATTTGTCATTTTTTTTGAACAGTGTACATGACAGAAGTTTTTCGTTTGTGTTTGCAGTTGAGTAACTGGGAGCCCGGTGACAGAGCTGTATCCGAACACCAGAGACATTATCCAAACTGTCGTTTTGTCCGGGGGGACAGAGCGGACAACGTGTCGCTGGCCGGAGCGGCAGCAGCTGCGTCCGGAGCAGTGACAGCCCAGCTGTCCGCAGGAGGCCCGGCTCTCAGCAACGTCTCCAACCCCGCCATGCAGCAGAGCGAGGAGAGGCGGCTCACATTTGTCAACTGGCCGTCTCGTATACCTGTCCGGCCAGACCAGCTGGCTAAAGCCGGCTTCTACTACGTAGGTATGGACAATATCGAAGAGACACAGTTATTAACCGTGACCACATAAGGAGGGTGAATATTGGACGTGATTCCAAATGAGAGTTTTGCTCCATGTCTGGAGCAAAACTCTGGATGTGTGAAAAATGTTGTGTTTACCGCTTGCTTTACTTGTATACTTGGTAAGAAAACAAAAACTCAATGCATTGTAATGACTAGCACAAAAATGGCAGTAAGCCAAGGAAAAGCCAGAAGAAACATTGAGAATCTTAAAGCTGTCATGTAATAGGTCATAAATGTGCACATAATTTACTCATAATGTGCAGATGAAAGGTTGAAATGAAGCAATTTCTTCTGTTTATAGTAAGTTGTCCCCATCTTTTCCTTCCTTCCTTCGGAGGGGGATTCCACTGCAGACAGCTATTTCTTTCGCTGATGCTGAGCTGGAAATAAAATGCTTTTAGTGACTCCTCGTCATTAACATCACAATGTTATGATTTTCTAAATATAGGACAGACATGTGATTTCTCTGAAACCTTTCGAGCAAGAAATTAAGTGAAAGATAATAAAACATACATTCATTCAAATATGATACACGTGTTTCTTAGATTGACTATGATAGGGGTTTTTTTTCTCCCTTTTTTTGAAATCCCCCCAAACCATTTGTCACACTGAAAGCTCTTTGTTTGCCCTCAAGGTCGTAACGATGACGTCAAGTGTTTCTGCTGCGACGGAGGGCTCCGATGCTGGGAGTCTGGAGATGATCCTTGGGTGGAACACGCTAAATGGTTTCCTCGGTAAGTGCTGCTGGTTGTCCAGAGAACAGTTAAACAGTTAGAGCACCAGCTAGCAGATATTTGAAATGTCTGAATACACGCAAAGGGGCTGGTTGAAATGGATGTTTGTATTCTTGTGTCTCTGGTTACTCTCAGGTGCGAGTACTTGCTCCAGGAGAAGGGACAAGAGTTCGTTCACCAGATCCAGGCTCGTTTTCCTCGGCTATTTGAGCAGGTTAGTAGAGAGCAGCAGGGGGTATTTTCTCAGTTTAAACGTTTAGGCACAGAATGAGTCACTTAACATCCTTTGTTTTCTCCCCACAAGCTTTTAACAAACGGAGACAGCAGCTCCAGAGAATTTGTCGATCCTCCTGGTGAGTATGAAATTACGTAAAACGAGCCCACTTATTTCAGCTGTGTATTGGAGCTATTGACTATTATTGTTGAGCATCATTGAGGAATTGGGCAAAATCTCTTTTAGCCTTTATCCATAAAAGTGTTTGGTGTCTCAAATGACCTTATCCAAATCAAATGATACAATATGTAGGAGTCAAAGAATCTAAAAAGTCATATCGCCCAGCAGCCTGACGCGTCCACTCTCCTTCCTCTCAGTGGTTCACCTCGGTCCAGGAGAGGAGCGATCCGAGGACGCCGTCATGATGAACACCCCCGTGATCAAGTCCGCCCTCGAGATGGGCTTCGACCGGAGTCTGGTCAAGCAAACGGTCCAGAGCAAGATCCTGACCAGCGGGGAGAACTACAGAACCGTCCAGGAGCTGGTGTCGGACCTGCTGAGCGCAGAGGACCAGAAGAGGGAAGAGGAGCGCGAGATGATGGCAGAGGCGATGGCGTCAGGTACGTGGAAACGAACAGCCATGCGTTCCAGTGTGAGGTTGCACTATCGGCTGTAAATGGGGATTATTTTTCTCAATAGCTTATTATGGAAGTGTCCCTTTGTTTCAGATGGTTTCACTTTCGTGAAGAGACACCAGGCAGCGTTGATCCAGCGTCTGAAGAGTGTTGAGCCGGTGTCGGAGCATCTGAGGGAGCAAAATGTATTATGTATGTTAATATATTTTTTTGTGTGTGTTATAGTCTCAGTTTAACAGGACACTGAGTTGGTATCCAGGAATATTTATTTTTCACTGGCTGCATTTGAACTGTTTTTGATCAAATCTTATAATTGTTATTAAATTCAGTAGCTATTTTCATAGTAACAAACTTTCTATAAAACTAGTTCAACGCTCTTCGTCAGATTAATAAAGTTGGACCTGTACGTTAGCGGTTAAACATCATGTATTAATATTAATAACCAAGTGATATAAGCCTTCATTATGCAGCTGAAGCTTGAAGTCCCATAAACCTGGATGGGGAGTAACGCATCGCTGTTTTTACTCGCAGCGGCCGAGGAGTACAGCGGTCTGCAGGCTCAGACGACGGCCCAGCAGCAGAACGCCAGGCTGATCGAGCTCGTCCTCACCAAGGGCAACGCTGCGGCCGAGGTCTTCCGCAACTGGATCCAGAAGAACGACGTCCACCTGCTCAGAGATCTCATGGGTACGTCTTTACATACATTGAAGCTTTGAAAAAAAAAACCCCACAACATATTTTGGCCACTAAGGGTTCAATCAACCTGGATTTTTAAAAAGTAGGATCCAAAAAATCCACTGATCAAACTGCCGCTCAGTGGTTTTACTCAAGTCCAGGTCGAAATCCACAGCAAGAAGTTGTTCTGTCTAAAAAGCAAAGCTCAGGCTTCGTATAACTATCAGCACTTGATATAAAAAAGAGGATTAAACCTAAGTCAGTCTATGTTTTGTTTCCATTGAGCTATAACCAAAGTCTGAGATAACTCCCATGTCGCCTTGTCACATTTTCAGCCCAGTCAAATGAAGCTGCGTCACCGAGCCAAGATCTTTCAGGTATGAAGATAAACCTGAGCCTCAGACAGAGCTTCTTGTCCTGCCAGTTGAATATTGTGGCCTTTTTCTTAGTTGTGTATCTCTTAATAACAATGTTTCAAAATTCATGTGAAATTCCGAAATGTTACATTATGTCAAATCTCAGACACTTTGTTTGCTGAGACTTTTTGTAGCTTTTACATAACAGATAAAACTTTCTTCCAGGCAACTTAAGGGGGATGCAGTTCAACGTTTAAGATGGAAAAATGTATTTTTCTCTTTGCAGACCTTCCCATGGAGGAGCAGCTGCGGCGCCTGCAGGAGGAGCGGACCTGTAAAGTGTGTATGGATAAAGAAGTCAACATCGTCTTCATCCCGTGTGGACATCTGGTTGTGTGCAAAGAGTGTGCACCGTCGCTGAGGAAGTGCCCCATCTGCAGGGGTCTAGTTAAAGGCACAGTACGCACCTTCCTCTCATAACCAGGGACCCATGTTCCCTCAGTCTCATGTGTCACAACTGTGATTGAATGTAAAGCAATACAATGTCAATTCATATTTACTGGAAAGGTTGTTTTGTTTTTGTCGACAAAACATGTACGATGTCAACAACTCTGCATAATTCATCTACGTGAGCAGCTCACAGGTGATACAGTAGTAATGATCAGCACAAGGCTGATTTCATATTTGATATTAACATGTTTTTTATTAAAAAGGCTGATATACTTTTGGAGATCAGTATTATACTATTGACAATAAAAATCACAATAAGGAAATTCTCATAAAATAACCAAAGTTTAATTCAATGACCCAAGTTGAGCTGTGCATTAAAAATAACAACCGTTATATTATTCTGTACCTAAGATAAGAATGTATAATGAAGGTATATAGCAGCAGCCCTGCAGTTAACATTGGTATAATGGTTTAAATATGATTTTGTTAGGTATGGAAGAGATGGTCATTGTTACACATTGTGTCAAGTAAAGGCAACAACTAAATTAGCTACAGAAAGGTTTTTTAATATTCTTTAATACTGTACTCATTAACATGAGTGGGAACATTGCTGGAGTTGAAATGTTTTTAAAATAAAATACATTTTAAGAAGGGAAAGGGAACCTATATAAATTCACATACCACATTTGCTGTTGTTTCAAGATTTTCTTCAATGTAAAAACTAATATTGTCATACCATACTATCAAACTGAAGTGATTTTGGTAAAATGAATGTATACCTTAATTCTTCAATGTTAACCACAGTTGATTTAGGTAACAAATGTAAATATTTTCTTTAATAAAAATGTATTCAAGTCCGTCTTTTTCTGCCATCTGGTGATAACCCTGAGAAATGTGGTCTGAACCGTTTGTTATTCAGTGAATGTAGGTACTACACTTTGTTCTGACGCATACGTTTCTTTTAATGTGGCCATTACATATTAGCACCACTAATATGGTCATATTAGGAGAAAATGTACATTTATCATGTGGGAAAATAAGAGGCAGTTACAAGGGCTCAAGTAGCGACTTCAGTAAAAGAAAATATAGCAACAAAATGTTACTTCATAGCAGTATTGGAAGTTTTTACATTTTAAACTTAAAAGTTATAAACTTCAAAATCTGTGTACATGTCACAATACCAAATAATTTACCTTAAATGTTAATATATTCATTACCCAACCTGAAGGTCATGCTTACCCTTTTTTTTTTAAACTACAAGTTTGATACCAGTTTATTAATAGTGTATATGATTTATGAAACCAGAAATGGTCTTTTACAACTGCAATATATTTGATATGCCATTATTTGTTGTAGCTCATGACTAAGACAATTGCTTTTACTTAACATTAGTTTGTTGATAAAAGGTTCTTGGGAAATTGCACAAATTGAACTTGCAAGATGGACACCCATTTAAAAAAAATCAAAATCAAACTAGGCCTTCACTTGACAGCTTTGTTTTTAAACCTGTAACTCATGCACTTTATGTATCCGTATACGAGGGCAACTCATAAATACACCAGGACACGGAATCAGGTTTAGTTTATACAAATTTATTCTTCTACAAGTCTCTGCAGCCACCGTTTAGATGATGCCAATCTGTGGAGAAAAAGACGAATTACAAACTGTTCATGGACAGTGAACAGAACTGTTCCTGCATCGTCTGGCATCAGTGGTTCCTTTGAATGCATCACAAGACATTCAGATCAAATTAAAGTTTACATCACTTGCACAGGACTGATCATTTCTAAAGGCCAACACAACCACTATGTTGAACTGACAACAAAAACAACTTGACGCCTCACCTTGTTTGCAACGTCCAACGCATCGTAATCTGGTGCAAGACGGACATACGCTTTCTTCTCACCATCAGGCCTGAAGTGGGTCAGAACAAGGACAGACAGGCAAGACAAAGCAATGAAAGGACAATTCGTTAGGTGTATTACGTTCACCAAGGAGGTAATATCATCGTTTTGGTACGACATCTCGGAAAGTGGTGGACAGATTTCCTTTTAATTTTATCAAGACGTGTATTAGACCATAGCAACAGGTGATTCAATTTCAAGATCCAGGAATTTACACCAAGCAAGATAAGACTTAAAATGCCAAGTTTTGCCACATGTTCACAAAAACATACAATATGGAGGTCAGACGGAGACTGGAATGCAAGTTTTAAGTGAAAGAGCATATAAAGTAGGGGACTGTTGTCTTGGCAGAGGTGTGCTCTCTCCGAGTGCTCGTGTATAAACACAATCTGAGCCTTCGGTTTTGTTCATGGAACCATCTGGACCTCATGTTGAACAAAATCTAAAGTAACTCATTTCAAATTGTCATAAAAGATAATATCTAAACAAGTAGCTAAAAAACGCCGTTCAGTCAAATATGACGACCATTCACTCGAGTCAATAAAACCCCAGTAACCCAGTATTAAACTAACTGTTCTTACATTAGTTATGAAAAATACAATGAAGAGTGGTGCACAAATCAATGCCATCAGTGCAGCAGCTCAGTTTCCAAGTATATTAAACTCAGCCCGAGTTCAGATCTCTACCTGATGAGTGTGTTGACTTTGGCGACGTCGATGTCGTACAGCTTCTTGACAGCGTGTTTAATCTGGTGTTTGTTTGCCTTGACGTCGACGATGAACACAAGTGTGTTGTTGTCTTCAATCTTTTTCATGGCAGACTCTGTTGTCAAGGGGAACTTGATGATGGCATAGTGATCCAACCTATAGAGAAAAAATGCACGAATAGTCAAAATCCCTCTTTTTCTGTCTGACATCACATGTTAAGATTATTCTTAAAATGGGTGCATCAGTAATTTAAAAAGTTGGAATCATGCTTTCTCATACTTTGATCGCTGTTACCATCATGTGCACCACATTTAACCCGACTGTTTGTTAGCAGCATGCTTGTCATTGTCACTCACTTGTTCCTGCGAGGAGCGCTCTTGCGGGGATACTTGGGCTGCCTGCGGAGACGGAGGGTTTTGGGGCGACGGAAGGTGGGAGAAGTCCTGATCTTCTTCTTCCTCTGGCTGTGAACGCCTTTGAGCACAGCCTTCTTGGCCTTCAGGGCCTTTGACTTGGCCTCAGTCTTGGCAGGGACAGCTGAGACAAACAAACACCACTGGTCAGACTATTAGTCAGCTGTTTGTAGCTTAGCAATGGGGCATAACAAAGCACCACATTCCTCTTCATACTATTTATATTCATTAAGTTGTGTTCGTCGCTGATCATATTGTCCTGATGCCATCACACAGTATAGGAAATTTAGATTTACAAGATGACACATTACAAGCTTCACTACTAAATGACACCTGAGAGGTGTGTTTCCAGTGAAGTACATTTACAGGACAACTTTATCTTAGTTTTATACTCATCACTACTTGCAACCAACCAACATTATTATTATCTACACGTGTGACAAAGTCTTAAAACTCAAAGTGTTGATTTTTAAGTGACATGCAGATGCAGATTAATGATGAATAATTGACTTAGTGATTTGTGGCCTTTGTGTGTGGAGCCATTTCAGCTCCGTTTTAGCGTTTCAACATAAAAGCAGGACTTTAGCAAAGAACGTCCCACTTAGCATTGCTTCAACCAACGCTCAGGTTTCTAACTCAGACACGAGCTGGACTGAACGGCCTGAAAATATATATCAGGATTCAACACCTCACATAACCAACAACATGACCAAAATGTAACTACTTGGTGTCCAAAGTTATTTCAACAATTGAATTGTTTCCTCGTGCGACACTACAACGTTTCTAGCACCGCTAAGGGCCAACGAGTAGCATCACCACTAACACAGCTAACACGCTAACCTGTAACCTGTAACAAAACACGTCGACGACTTACTACGACATATTAACCGACACTTGTTAAGACAACTACGACGATCGGGGTAGGAAGAAGTCGAGACAGCGCCATTACTGTAGTCGTCCAACGTGTGGTCAGCATTACCGCTGCTAGCATGCCAACATTAGCTTAGCATCACGTTACAGAAAACACGCCGGAGACCCGGTGTGCGTCGCCTACATATATGACCAATTGACAGCGATACACTGAGATTATTAAAAGCTAATTGCTTTATCCTTTTATTTCGGGTACATACGCTGAATTTTATAGGCGTTATATGCGAAAATTGTACAGTTTTTTCATTCAAAATGAAGAGGTTGACAAACCTTCCTTCTTCACCTTCGGTGCCATGTTGAGGAAAGGAAGGCTGAACGGGGTTTCCTGCACTATAATGCATGGGCGAGATCTCGTGGCAGAGGTATCGCGATAGCGAATACAGCCGCACTCCTTTGGCTAAATGGATGAATCTCATCCAAAAGTATTTTGATACAGTCTGTTGCCACGTATTGTAAACTATTTGTTTTCTACTATTATTAAATATACCAATTAACTATACAGTGAGCTTTTATTTTTGGTGGCAATTATCCATGAAATATATATATATATATATATACACCATGAAAGCTTACAGTCATATCATTAATTGCACTTGCACCATATGTTAAATTTTTAAGCTTGTTGTTGTCAGACAGTTTTAGGGGGAAAACTTTCCTCCTCCTAGTCATCACAAGCTTTACAGAGGATTACATGGCTAAACTGTAATGAATGCAAGTTATGTCAGCAGTAAGATGCAAGTACTTACATGTAAGTATTTGTTTAAATTCACCTTCAACTGCTGGATTCAGGACTTATTTGTTCCCCTCTATGAGCTCTGAATCACAATAACTTCAATCAAGCCAACATGTAAAGTAGAATGGATCTATTCAATAATTTAATCTAATAGAGTAAAGTGGGGTTGTGTTTCTTTTTGAATTTTTCTTTAAAATTGTGATGTGAATGATGGGCAGTAAACATGAAATATTTTCAAGCCTTTCTCTTCATCAGTGACGTTGGCTCTATATTTTCGGTAAATATAATTAATTCATCACTCAATCATGTTAGTCTTCATGTTTTTTATTGAAGAATGTTTGTTAGAATGTGTCTCAAGTTGCAGGTGAGCAAATGTAACAAAACAACACATCTATATATAAAACAGTTTATTTTAAACTCCGATACTCTGAGAAATCCTTGTAGTAAATCACACCATAGGATGAAAAAAAAAAACATCAACATTTCATTTTCATATCAGTCCTCTTGTACCAGTTCCTCTATTTCTTTTGTGCCTTATTTTTCTTCCTGGTGAAGAGAAGAAAGAAAGAAAGAATAGAACATTTTATCTGTTAATTTAAGGGATCTAATTTCTCAAACAAACACTCGGGTTGAAAAGCACATTATTAGATGAAAGGTCTTCTCTCATGGCATAAAACAGATCTAGTTAATATGATTATTTCAGACCACTAATTGCATACATTTGCATTGATATATGATAGTTTAATGAAATTAAATCCACAACAAACTTACTTTTTAAACTTTGCTCCGGAGGAATTTGGTCCTGTCGTCTGTGACGCCTTCTTGTGTTTTTCTGTTCCCTTTTCTTTTGGCGTTTTATTTCTCTTCTTTAGTCCCTGTTCTGAAGTCTTGGCTTCTCCGTTATCCTCTCCGTCCGCTGCTTGCTTCTGTACTTTCTGTCCTTGAACTTTGCCCTTTTTCTTCATTAAGAAATGAGGCGTTGTGCAAATGGTGCTTCTCTTGGGAGGCCTTTTCTCAAGTCTGCGCTTCGCTTTGCTAAACACAAACAAATTCAGATGGACTATTAGAACTAAACCTTGAATGACTGAAATGAATCAACAAACTTTTAAATGTTTTGGTAAAGGTTAAAATTCATCATCATCATCATTCAGCTCCTTTACCTGTGTATCTTCTTGAAGCCAATCATGTAATCTGGTACAGGACAGCCGGCTTGTTTTATGACATTAGCAATGCTGTTTTAAAGAGAAAAATATTCAGAGAAGAAGGAAATTGTAATTAATCTCATAGAAAACTCTTGCGGGAGTCTGTACATGTTCTCCCGCAACATGTTTTGGCAAAAATGTAGATAATTGGATTTTTAAAAATGTATGTAACATGGTAAGGGAAAAGTGAACTAAATCCAACACATGTAACCCAAAACATGTTACTGTAATAACATAACTACTGCAGACACTTTCATGTACTGTATCCACATACCTGCGTAGCAGTGGTTTGTCGTTTTCTGTGAAGAAGGTAACGGCCTTTCCCTGATGTCCAGCTCGGCCTGTACGACCTGAGGAACAGCAAACAGAAAGATACTGTATATTATGACAGAACTGAAGAGCAGACAAGGTAAAAACATAAAAATAAATAGGAGAAATGCATTTTACAGGAGCCAACACAGGATTAGAGCCACTATTTACAATATAGCTTGGTATGCTTTATTCTGTTGATGTTGGCTACAAGATTTATGTTTAAAATTGACTAATTGCGTAATCATCTAAGCCAAATACACAATGATCACATTAAACTAACCGATACGATGGATGTATTCCACAGCGCTGGTGGGGAAGTCGTAGTTCAGCACGAGGTTGACTCCTTTGAAGTCGATTCCTCTGGCGAGCAGAGCCGTGCAGATCAACACCCAAATCTTACCGGAGCGGAAACTGTTCACTACGTTGTCTCTCTGAAAACAGAAAAGCCACAGAGGGGAGAAGGATAAACCACGCAGATCTCCAGTGATACAGAGACGACCAACACCGTGTATTAAGTGTCTGTGTTCACCTGCTGCTGAGTGCGGTCTGCGTGGATCACGTCTACGTTTATGCCTTCATACACCAGCTCATGGAAAAGCTCCCGTGCTCGCTCTATAGACTGAACAAACACCAGCATGGGAGGCAGAAAACCCTGAAACAAAACAAGGAGAAAGTCCTTTAATCTTAATGTCTCTTACCCTTGGATAGTCAAACTAATGTTTGTGGGATAATCTAGTACAAAAATGATTAGAAAACAAGCTTAGGAAGTTACATCCTCGACGTGTCCATACTTTTTTGATGATGTCCCTCATGGCCACCAGTTTGCCGTTCTCCGTACCGACAAACAGTAGCTCCTGTTCCACCGTCTCCACAGCAGTATTTCTGAGAAAAAGGAAAAAAAGATTATAATAATTTCATGAGAAAGTCAGGGAGAAAAAGCCAATTGAAATCCATCAAAGTAGGAAGTGTCACAGGTCAGTCATTACCTGTGTCCAATGTTGACCGACACCAGGTTGTCGAGGTTCAGACGGCACCACTGCTCCACATCCGGAGTGCAGGTGGCGCTGAAGAAAGCCCTGCGCACCTTCGAACCAGAGCAGGACAGAAACACTGTTGCCAGCTGCTCCCTGAAGCCCGACTTACCATCTTCAAACAGCTTATCAGACTCGTCTACCACCAGCCACTCCACACTGGACACCAACACAAAACGACAATCAGTGTCAGATAAATATATATATATTTTTTATTTCCAAATTTGTCTAGGCAGAGTCTCAAAAATGTTCAAGAGCCGCGGATGAAAATGTTACCTGCTGAGGTCGAGAGCTGGAGGATCCTGCTTGAGAAGGAAGACGAGTCTGTTTGGAGTACTGACGAGTATGTCTGTGCACAGAAAGGTAGGATGTGAACAATGAGCAAGGGGCAACAGACGGACCTCTTCAGCGAACACATTTGCTGTTCTTACCATATTTTTTGTTCGACTGTGGTCCATATTTCTTGGCTGCCAGGGAAGCTTTGTCTATGATGTGAACTCTAAATCCCATTCCCTCTGACAGACGGAGCAGCTCTCTGTAAGTCTGAACACAACACAACGACACTGATGACATGGTGTTGAAATACAAGCAAAATATCGTCTGTGATCTACCTGAAACTTTCACTATTGCAAACAGTGACTAGTGTGTGTGTGTGTGTCAGTGTGTACCTGGTTGGCGAGTTCTCTGGTCGGGGAGATAATCACAGCTCTGAAGCCGAGGTTGGCGGGCTGCTGCAGGTGGGCGAGCAGCGGGAGACAGAAAGCCAAAGTCTTTCCTGACCCTGTGGGAGCGCAGGCGAGGAGCTCCCGACCCTGACAGAGAAAAAACAGTCACACTGAAATGTTATCAAACCCACGGGCTGTTGTTTTCAAACCACTCAATATGTGCGTCTGCACTCACATGCATCATGAGCGGTATCGCCTGCATCTGTATTGGCGTCGGGGAATTCAACCCTGCGTCTTTCAGGTTCTGAAGGGCTCGCGGGTGTAGTCGATACTCGGACTGCAGCTCCTCAAATGTGCACACGGGGTCGGGAACGTCGCAGCCGTGAACATTTATACGGTGCTGAGAGCGAACACGGTTCACCTGAAATTAGAGGGGAAGACAGAGGGGAAGGGGCCTCGGTGAGCATTTCATTGACAGACCATTTTTTTTCCATTTGTCGTAATCAAATAGAAATCCATTTATCAAACAGTTTCTTTGTGTTGTGAGCCGTGTCTCTGCAAGGACCTTTTCCTGATGCAGATGCTTCAGCCTCTTCAGGGAGTTTTTCTCCTTCTCTTCACCCGGCAGGTTTTGTATCTTTCTGTCCAGCGAGGATGTCCAGGTGATGCCACTTCCATCTGTGTCTTTCAGCTGACTGCCTCCAGCTTCAGAAAAAACGGCAGTGAGTTTTTTTGAGATGGACGGCGACATCGCATTCACTGTGAACAGCATCTCATGCTGTTGTTGTGATGTAAAGTTTCCATGGCAAACACATTACACAGATCAGTGTGGGATGGCACCCAAAAAGGAAAATGTAAGTGTATGTTAACGAATTGGAACATCTGGAAACTTCAAAACATGTGGTCAGAACTAATAAGTCAAATCCTTTACCTTCCACATCCACCTGGATTCTTTTCATCTTTTTCTTTTTCTTCTTCGTCCTCACGCCCCTCTCTTCATCCTCTCGCTTCCTCTTGACTACTTCATAAGACTCTCCACTCTCACCTCCCTCCTCAGATTCTCCTCCTCCGTCCTCCACCTCCTCATCCTCCAGCACTGTGGTCCTGCTCTGGGCTCCATTGGCTGCTCCTGTGCCAAAGTAATCGATCGCAGAGAGAGCATCTGACGAGGCTTCCCCTCCCGGAGATCTGACAACCTACATCATAGGACAGCGACACGCTGAATGTGCAATATACAATACTGTATTCCAGCGTTTATCTCGTGTTGCGATATTAAGGCACCAAATCTTGCAAACGTATTACGACACATCCGGAAAAACACGTCCACGCTATTACTAACGTGGGTTATTCAAAGTACATTAAACCGTGGTTGGTTAAACGTTATTTTTATGAAGTGTATCACCCGCTACGTGTGTTACGTTTACCTTGAACCGAGCTGCGTCTTGGCCAAACCTCTTCAGGTCGAATTTAGCTCCAGCTCCGAGTTTCCTAAACAAGTCGAACGCGTCCATTCCTCCAGCAGCGTGGTCTCTTCCCTGAGCTGCCCGATCCAGACATCACTAATCGAGCCCTATCGACTACCGCCGCCCCCTACTGGCTGCACCTAACACTGTTGATGCATACAGTAGAATCAAGCGGCCGTTTGTTGACATAACCAGATCCAGTAAAACTCTTACAATTCTTCCACATTTGAAAACAGATTGAGTCAAATTCAAACTCTCAACTCCTCCATCCATGTGAATTATGTGAGTGATGATGTCAGTTCAATCATCACTCAGTTTAAATACCAGTTGGATTGTGTTTGACAGAATGAGCTAAAAGATCAGTCACTCCTGTTGTCAGTTTTAATGAAGCGATGTTTTGTTATCATCATGCAGCACAAACCTGGAATAACCTCCAATGGTGTTAGACAAGCCCAGACCCAGTAATGACTGCAAATCTATTTCTAAACTTGATTTGACATTTTTTGTGCACTTTTGCCATGTGTAATTGTGAATTTTACCTTATGTATTTTTTCTCTTATATTGTGAATCTGTATATCTTTTATGTTTTATATTTCCTTGCTCTGTAAATCACTTTGAATTGCCCTGGTGTATGACATGTGTTATACGTGCCATGTGTTATTAATTCCATTAAAAGTGAGACATGCCCATTAATTCTTTATGTATATACAAAATTAGTTAAACAATTGCTCATTAAATCACTGCCCTTCACTTTCATAATGCCACATGCCCTGCATCCTCTGGTGAACACAAGTTCAGTATCACATGCTACAAATGTATAAACTGAGGGGTGGTTGTGCATTTAGTGGTCAAAATGGATTCATGCACATCTAAGACTGAAATGTCTCATTTTGCGTCGCAGGGAGAGGAACTGGCAGTTTTACAGGTAAGAAAGTGACCTGAACGCATTCAAGTTGTTACTATCTATATGTTATAGTTGTTTCAAATCTCAGGTCATATTCAGGGCAACAGCATCATGTAAGACTGAACCAACATAATATTCCTCTGAAATCATCACTTACTGTTTGTAAACCAGAGTAACTCTTGACGCGAGAAATCATTGTATTTATTGTTGACTTTGTCTGTCCAGTGAGCATCTTCATTACTGTGTTCAAATAATGTACTGTACTTTATAATTCAAAATATGGCTTGGCAACAGTAATTCAATATGAATGGCATCAAGAATATTTGTCAAACATAATATAATAATAAATGGAAAAATCACAAATGAACAGATTTTTTTTTGCAATCAATCATGTTTTGACTGTTCACATAAAACAAGGACTACAATGAATCCTTTGGCTCACAACTTGGACAAGTAAATTATGTTACATAAGAACATATATTCATATCATCAAAATATGTCACTCAAAGTCAAAAAACAATTCATCTCATACTACATCATATCGAGTATCAGGTGATAATCACTGCAAGAGTGAAAGTGCAATTAGGTGAAGAAGACATTATAAAAGGCCACTGCAAATCTCAAGAAGAAAATAAAAAAATAACCTGCATGGACTCGAGTTTTCACGAACGTTCTTTGTGATGTCCTCAGATCACCTTATGTCTTTGCTTTCAGTCACTGCTTTTTTTTTTTAAAGTTTGTGGTTTAACACTTAAATTTTTAGATTTAAATTGTGGAATGCAAAAAGAGAATTTAAACAAACATTTAAAAGCATTATTCCAGAAAACTACATGGTAATGTAGGTAAATCATTTACTGTGGCTCTTTCTCAAGTCTTTGTTTTTATTCAATTATTATTTCTAACAGCTCATCTTTCTCTACGTCTTTGTTCTTTTCATGTCATTTCAACATTTCAGTCTTGTTTGGTATTTTTTATTTTGTTGTTACATATTGTGATTAACTTATGGTTAAACATTTCCTCTGTATAAACTGAGAACAACATTAATTGAATCGTTTCCTTATAGCACAGTGTATCACTGCGTAGTTTTCTGAAAGCTAGCGCTGTAGCTGTGACTCTTTACTGCTCTTCGCAGGTCTTGAGCAAATCCTCCAGAAACCTGAGGACCACCTCTTTACCACTCTCTTCCTCTCCCCCTCCCCCGCCTTCCCCTTCAGCCTTCAGCTCCCTCAGTCTGGTCAGAGTGAGCTGCAGACGTCCGATTCTCTGCTCAGTGTTGAAACTGTTCCCTCCCGTGTCTTTCTCTCCCTCCGCCCCCTCTCCTCCTCCCTCCTCTGCTCTGAGGTATCTGAGCAAATGCTCTTTGATGGCTTTCCCCTCTTCGCTCTCCAGCGATGCCCCGAGGGCGGGCATATCCTCAGACTGGCTGATGCTGAGCAGGTGCAGCAGAGCGTGTGAGAGCGTGTGTCGCAGGCTGGCACTGTAGCGGTACTCTAAGAAGTCGTTGGTGTCTTCGCTGTTCTCCAGCGCTGTGGCCAGTGAATGCCACACGCAGCCGAACCTCTCTGTGTCCCCGTAGCAGCCGCGGCGGGTGGGAACTGCCAGGGCCGCGGCCGATTTGATTCGCACCTTGAAGTTCTTACAGGAAGTGACAACGTGGCAGAGGGCAGAGAACGCGTCGCAAGACCACACCGCTGAGTCTGAGAGTAAAACAGACACATACATTAACTACTGAGTTTGACACGTGAGCAACATCCAATCAATTAATCCCAAAATAAGCTTATTCAATTTCTTGGAGAGAGTTAGATGAGAGGATAGCCGTTTCTCAGTTTCAGTTCTTTGTGGTAAGGTAGACGAAGTGCCTGCTGCCTCTAACTTCATATTTAGTGGACAGACACTTGAGTGTGGTATCGCCTCTCCTAAATCTCAGCAAGAAGGCAAACAAGCGCATTTGCTCAAATGTTCAATTATGAGAGCACGCCGGCTCCTGTTTGAATCCTGTTGTTTCTTCCCAAAATATCTTACCATTCCTTCAAATCCTGGTTGGAAGCATCACCATACGTGTTCACCAGTTCATACTAAGGACAAACCCAGGTTTAGCCCTTGGGAATAAAGACTTACCGAGCGGCAGCGCAGGGTTTTTGAAAGCGTTCCCTAAGGCGTAACAGGCGTTCCATCGGACCTTCATCGTGCCCTCTGATTGGACAGTTTGAACGAGAGCGTGGACAGCGTCTTGCAGAGGTGGTTGGAAAGTAGACTTGGTCAGCTGACTCTGTCGCAGGAAATGAAGCAGATTCCCGAGCGCTCGCACTGCATTAGCCTTCACCTGAGAGAAGACACATCGAGGCGATGAGAGCCAATAAAAAAAAGACGACTTAAAAAATTACGTCATCACATGGCAGATATTTAAATCTTCATTGGAACGCAAAGGGGCATTTGAGCTTCTTTTTCATGGCCTTGGCTTAATCAACATGCAGAGAAGACACAGCTGAGTTTTGTTCAGCTGTGTTCATTCTGAGAGAAAAAGGATGCATTTTGAAATACCTCTATAACCAAAGAAATGTTAACCGCTTGATCGTTTGTGAGTAAAAGTTTGAAAGCTCTCACCCTGTCATTGTCAGTTGTTCCTCGAGTGGCTGCCTGCAACATCTTGAGCAGTAGCATGTCTGATAACTCTTCTTGGATGTCCACACCTACGCTCCCCCTGACAGACAGGATATAAACAGATTACAGGATAAAGACCTTGAACACTACATCGTATTGGTTTTATCTAAATCATTTAGTGAGTGTATTATAAATTCTTAAAGCCTATTTGTTAATAACATGATGAAAGTAAGCATTGTAGATAAGCAAGGTAAGTAGTGATCTATGTTTTAAAAGTATCACATTATGTTAATGTAACATTATAAAGAAGAACACAGTGTGATTTCTAAAGCGTTTATCCAGATCTCAGTGTTTTTTCTTACATAATGACAATAAGTGTGTCTGTGAGATTTCCTAAAGACCAGGCAGCCTTGGCGCGGACGATTGGAGATCGATCGCTGAGGGCGGTGAGGACAGTGTTCGCTGTGTCTGCCACAAACATCACATCCTGAAAAAGACATCACAGCCTCAGAAACGTGTTCTCTGTAGTTTTTATTTTGTAGTTTTTTTATTCATTTTTTGTCGCCGTTCTTTTACCTTCCTCAGACAGGGGAACAGTATGTAGACCCCCAGAGCCCTGACCGCTGCCGTCTTCACCAGATGTTTTTCACTGTAGGTCAGCCCCAACAGCACAGTGATGCACATCAGCTGCATCTTGTCCTGAGACCAATATGACATACTGCTTTCACGGAGCTCAATGTTCTCTATGCAGAAACACAAGAGTTTCAATCAGAGTGACACTCACAGGCAGCTGAGCAAAGGCCTGTGGCAGGATGCAGGACAGCGTTTCACAGGCGCTCGTCTGCAGCGTGGGATGCTGTTCATTTTGCAGCGCTCTATTCAGCGGACCGCTCAACACGTCTGACCAAAACTGTACCACCTGTAGCACACACAAACACACACACACACACACACACACAAAAAACACAACATGAAATACGATTGTCTAGCCTGATACAGTATATACAGTATAAGACAGTTTGTACTTACTTGGCTCATGGGCACCCGTGAGCTCTCAGGCACTTTGTTGTCTTGGCTGTACTGCTGGATTATTCCTGTCCCCAACTCCTCTAGTAACTAAAAAGAAGTCGAAGACATAGGGATCAGTGCTCAGATCTTGACCTCCTGGTTGTTAATTATGTAATAATAATTAGTTTGTAAATTTTTGTCATTTTGAGCAATCACAATCCATTTCAAACCATCTGTAATTCTTTAACATAAGTGCAGCCAAAAAAAATGCATGGGAGGTGTTTACCTTTGCTCCGTGCAGTTGTATGTTGGGGTCCGTCTCCCCGAGGCAGCGTGCACAAACCTGCCCAATCTCACACAGACATGCCTGGGTTAGAGAAAAGTAGCCACGCACCAGGTGGGACAGGACCTGAAACACAGTGACACAGGAAAATTATATATACATATATATATATATATAAAAATATATATTTTTTTTAATCACCTGCGGATTTCAGAATTTGGGGATCACTTTTATTATTTTCTGTCTCACCCACTATTTTCTCACCTGTAGTGCTTCAACTCGGACAGGGGAAGGCTCCAAAACAGCACCTGCTCCCATTCCCCCTCCCTCGCTGTCGGACTGCTCCTCTCTGGGCTGAGTCACCAGCGACACACACAGCTGCAGCAGCCACGGTGGTGCGCTGTCCTCCCCCGTCAGTGTTCGGAGCGCGTTGGGTGAGTGTGTGTGCGAGCTGCGCTTGGAGGGTGTGCCAGGTGTGTGAGACGGCGAGGACTCTCCACATCTTTGTCGCCAGCTGAGAGCCGAGTCCTGCGGTGTGTAGGAGCCGCTGCTGCTGCCGCCGCCGCTGTCCGGTTGTTGGAGGAGGAGCTGCACCTCAGGGAGAGGAGCCTGAGTCGTCACCAAAGCGCCGTAAAGTGTCAGGACCGACACGCGTACATTTGCGTCTAAAGACAGAGAACGGTCGTTTAAAAGAAGCATAATTTACTGACGAGTAACGAATACACAGTGAGCACTAACAGACCTCGGTAGCGCACATAAGAACGTATCTGCTTCCAAAGCGGGCTGAGCAGACCAGGTCTGAGACGGTGGTACGGAGCGTTGGCCACCAGAAAAGCCAGACACTAACACACAGGAGAAGAGGAGACATACTGTTAAGAAAACAAACACCCACATATGTGAGCTAGGCATCTTCTCAGCACAATAAGGTTCATACTCATGTTACTCTATACTGTAAAAAACTATGGGAGTTGTCATTTTTAGGTGGTGATTGCTTGTCAGTCCAGCAAGAAATATCTTGACAATCTATATTCATGGTGTGGATAATATGAATAAAGATGGTTTGGTTCACACTCTAAACTACTTTTATTACTGCATATTATAAGAATCAAAACGTATGAAAAGCAGAGCTGAGCCTGACACTTCCCTGTTGTCCTTGGAAACAGCAGCCGTGTTTGCCTTTGAGTAAATAGACCTAGCTTTAAATTGTTATTTTGTTAATAGCAAGGAGGTCAGTCCATTTTTCATCCATCCACCAATTTGGTTTTCTGATGTAAAATGAGGATCACAACCTCACAGGGCAGCAAACTCGGCTGTTGAATCTTATAAATAAATAATATTTCCCAAATTCCAAAACACTGTTGACAATAGAAAAAAATTTGATGCAGAACCAGAGACATCGTCTTTGTCATTCTACACATGATTTTCCTAGTCAATACCTGCCTACATTACCCATAATGCAACTCGACTGCAAATGCTAAAATCAGTGCAAAGAAAAGGTGATATCACACACGAAATTTAAGTTTTTTTTTTTTTTAAATCAAGTGCATGTTTTCATACCTTAATGATCTGAGTCAGTGTCTGAGGAGCAGTCTCAGCAAGCAGAGCCAGACTCAGAGCACGGTGCAGTTCTCTGACGGCCGTAGCCAGCGAGAAGGATAAAGGCGTGTAAGATGTACGGGGAGACGCCGTATCTTCAGCCACAGCCAGGAACTGACGGGAGCCGTCCAACATGGCTGACAATACCTGAAGCGCACACTCGCGCACCTGGGGCAGAGGGAGAGAGAGAGGGAGGTTTTCACAGTTGTATATGTTGAGGAGAAGTATAACATGAGTGAGGGTCTGTTGTACCTTTGGCGATGGGTCCTTGCATATGATTGTGAGCAGAGTGAGAGATGGTCGTCCACCAATAGGAGCTTCAGGTATGAAGGAAGACCAGTACCCGTACAGTGTACGTTTTTCCACACCTTTCACCACCGCTTGCAAACAGTGCAGAGCTCCCTGACGCACACGCCCATGATAAATTCTGAGAAGTAAAAATATTGCAGAATGAAGAACCCAGAAAAGGATATCTAACTCACTTGAAAACAAAGTGACAAAGCATGCTTGTACCAAAGAATTGAGCAAAAAAGCGACATGGAAGGACATGAGCAGCATCTTTCTCTACCTTAATTTGCTCTGTGCGTTGCCCTCGGCGTCGGAAAACTCTGAGTCAGAGCTGTTTACCTTCCAGGACGGGTAGAGAGAAGGGGCGGCAGTTTTAGACATGAACTCTCCCCCACCTCCTTTCTGAGATGCAGACACTGCCACTCTATCATCTTCCTCTCCATCATCCCCTCTGCTCTGCTCAGTGCCAGTCTTCTTCCCCTTTCCTCTGGATTTCTTCTTTTTATTCTGAAGGAGAGACACTAGTGATTTTAATATCGTCCTTACTGTAATTGAGAGCAACGAAAAAAATTGGAGGCTCATCTTACCCCCGACGTTTTGCCTGGTACTGCCACATCCTTTGGTGGTCCTGAGGGTTTTTGTGGTTCAGCAGGTTTTGGTGCAGAATGACCCTCATACTGAGGAAGAGGCGCTGGGTAGAGCACAGACGGCCACTCGACATTCACACCCGGAACTGCCTGGAACATGAGCCTCTGCGGAATACATGTACAAAATCTCCAATTTCTTAACACAATCAACGGTCATGTAGTGTTTCTTCCTGAAAAGGGAAAGAAATTATAAAGTAAACGAAAAATCTGTGGAAATAAGTGTGGTAGAGTTTTGCACCTTAAGTGTGGCCAGCACAGATCCGAGCTCCTCCCCTCCCCCAAATTTCCATTTCCCACTTGATAGACAACACTGAAGTCCCTTTAGTGCCGCCTGGATCACCTGCACAGAGGAGACGGGGGCAGGTATTGGTTTCGGCTATGACAGAGTTGATGCTTTTTTCCCACTGAAATTCTTGATACAACACACAATAATTCGTACCAAGCAGTAGAAGAGCTCATCGGTGTCGAGAGGTCTGGGTGACTGCAGTGTTTTCAGGAAGACTCCGAAACAAACACTTTTGTATTTATCATCCAAAAGGGGCTGACCGGGGATCCTGAGGAGAAACAATCCAGTCAACCACGCAAACAATTACAAACAAGAAGAAGTTTCATTTACGTAGAAAGAAAACACTAGCAATACTATTACTAGGTATTTAAGAAAAAGATCAGAGTCCACATTCATATTTGGGTGATCAAGGAAGTATTGAATTATGTTGCAGTAGCAGTTCAGAAAAAAGTTTGCTGGTTTCACCTTTGCTCCACCAAAATCTCCAAATTCCTTCACTCTGGCCTAATAGATTGGGAGTCGTGAACAATAACTCCCACTTTTCAAAACACCCCTTCAGAAACTGGTTCAGAGACAAGACCATTCATGTTTACTCATGTTTTGATGTAATCTACAAACTGGCTGCCGACACAAATGGCCACTGGCAAAGACTTATAAGGACGCTAAAGCCTACCTGAGACAGATGTTGGCCATACAGATGAGAGCCACACGACGCAATTCCATATTTGGCTGAGATGGAGCACTGTACTGCAGAAGCATGCCATCTTCAACGAGTAAGTCACTGAGGTGCTATGAATGAGAATAAGTTACAATGTAAATAATCATAGTTAAATTTAGGAAAGCGCTTCAAAGAGTCCTAAAACTGTTACAACGATGCGCAAGATAAGTACATATACCCCCGTTTTAATACCAATGTTTTACACTTTTTAATGTTCGTTTTATTTATTTTTATAGACCGTAATAAGTCTACTTCCCGTGACTTATGTACTTTTGTACCACTGGGACACTTCATTTGGTTGTACACTGCAACGACAATAAAGCCGTTGAATTCATCAACGACACTTTCAAAACGCCTTAACATATAACTCACTTGGTGGCACTGAGATCCATTCCCATACACTATTGTGGAGAGAGCCAGGAGCACGTCCGAGTGTGTCCAAGTACTGCACAATTTCAAGGCACTGGCGGTATAGTTGACCAATACATCTAATGTCTGTTCATCCATTATTACCTTCAAAAGAAAAAAAATCAGTGAGAACAGAAGAGTAAGATCAACAGTCAGTACATTACAGTATGTGAAGGCAGAGCTCTACTGTTACTGAAGATCAGTTGTTTGTTACCTTCAGCTGATTGAGCAGATGATGCATTAACTGGCAGAGTTTGATGACCAAGTGTTCTTGGCTCAGCGGCACAAGACCACTGGCATGTTTCAGCAGAGTACAAACATCCTGGAACGGAAAAACGAAGATGCTCAGCGTGATCAAGAAACGCCTTGTGTCAACAACAGTATACAACCGTATAAAACCATATCAAAAGATATTCAGTTTATTATAACAGATACAGGGATATTAGCAAACTGGATGTGGTTTTCACCATTTACACTTCACTTCACCTTTGCAGTGAACTGTCAACTAATCTCCTGATCCACCACCACCCATTATTAGTAAGTCATTATCTTATTCGGAATACCTGGATGACTTTGTATTCATACATTTATAAACATTGGTCACTCATGTGGCAGCAGTAGACACAAAAGTTAGAAACGCCTGATTGGGGTATTTACAACACAAACACAGTATCACAAGTTGTGTTGGGCTTCTCCACAAGACGTGTCCGTTACCTTTGGACGGATGTCGATGTTGGGGTAGAAGGTTTTGTTGTAGTTTTCGGACAGAAGCTGGTCGAACAGCTGATTGAGCTCCTCTCTGAGCTGGCGGGAGTCTGCTCGCAGGGCTCGGAGTTTCGCGGCGCAGCGGGAAAACTGTTTCTCGGCGTCCGACTGGGACCCGTGCTGCCAACCGTCCGCCCCCCTGGGGCTGAACAGGTTGGCCTGGGCCGAGGCCACCGGCGGAGCAGCGGGGACGCCACCGCGACCGAGAGCCGGCGCTGAGAGCCCGGCGTGAGTCGCCATGTTTTCACCGACCCCGGAAGTGTTTCACTTGTCTGGTGGTACTTGCGCTACATTTCAAGTTTAACAACCAGATAACATGCTCACTACTGCCCCCCTGCGGTGTAAACCACAAACACCGTAAAGGTGGACAAACTTTTACATTTACTGGAGCGATATCACAATCTGCTAAACATTCACCTTTATAACAAAATATCTTGCAATAAAACGTTTAGCAAGAAACATTTCCCCTTAAATAAAATCTCAAAGCCCTTGCACCAAAACATCAATTCACTTCCATTACAGACAGCAAATGACGATCCTGTTTATTAAATTGAATGATTTCAATATGATCTATTTTGTAGTTATTTTTTCTCCTCTCATGTTGCATTGTTTTATTATCATGTTAACTACCTGTAGTATTACATAAATGCTATATATAATGTATTATCACTATATCCTTCTTTCTGAATTTTTTTTATGTAAACTGCACGCTGTAAATAATATATTTATGTAGATATGTATAGCATACAATGTAAATATCAATCCATCCCATCCACATTTTTATCCAGTAATTTCATTCTACTACTTGTATTGCTTCTTTGCACAATATTCTTCATCTATTTTTCACAGGCTATTGCACAGTAGTCTGGTTCGCCCACTATAATTTTATCAATTTTTGTACCATTACTTATTTGTTGTTTTTTTTCTTTTGGCCTTGATCCTATCCGTGTCTATTTTATACAACTGAGAAAAATGTCAAATTGTAATATTAAACCATTTATATTTTCTTTTTCTGGTTTTTGTATCTAGAGGCATGGGCACTGAGCTGTAATATTGGTCCTTACTGTTCATTTTTAATTTTACTTCCCTAATGCTGGCCAATACAATTTTTGTTACTGGTTTGTTGCCTGAGGGCATAAACCCTTCACACGAGGCAATATACTGCATACACCCAAACAAGTGAAGACCCATTATAGTACATGGAAGTGAAGTAGATTCAAGGAACATGTACACACTTCACACATTCTGCACCAATTTACTGTCTCAAAGTTTTGTGCTCAACATGTTGAAAGTACCACAACACCAAAGTGTACAGTAAATTACATTCCAGATATACAGCAACGACATTGTAAATATTCACAGCAGAAGTGGAAACCGGAATGTTCAAGCATTTACAAAACCTGCAATCTCTTAGCAGATAATGTCCTTTATTAGGCGTGAGCAACAGTCTCTGCGTTTTTATTCAACTATTCATGGAAAATGAAAAGGGCCTTTCAACAAAAACTCTGTTGCTCATTTTAATTCCTTGAAAAATAAGTTATCATACAACATACGGATATGAAATAATGTACAAGGTCCATGCATCAATGCACAGCAGAAAATAATATACAGAAATTATGATTCATGGTCAGTCTATCAGGTTTGCAAACACTTGCCTGAGTGATGGCATCATTGGTAGTTTTAACATTGGCATTTTTCTACGAACAGCACGCCACCAGTTTGGGCAGGACTAAAGCGCCATCCAGCGACAGTGGTAGTATTGTGTGGCAGTAAAAGATAACAAGACTGCAGCAAGCAGGAAACCAGGATGTAAGTAAGACGTCTGCAGGAACGTGGTAGCAAATGTACAACATGGCACAGAAATATTAAGGGCTGACTTAAAAGTAGTTTTGCGAGGGCGTGGTTGGATTTCAGCCCGACTTGAAGAGTAGAATTGCCACTTGGCCCAGGTAGAAATAGATGAAATGCTTCGTCTCGTGCGTCACGTAGCTGCCAAAGTTCCTCCCGACGATGCAATGCCATGTGGGATTGTACTTCTTGTCAAACTCCTGCAAGAGAGACAATGTTAAGCGGAGCAAAGATCTGAAGCAATTAAAAAAAGATTTTAATAAATGTCTTTGGTGTAGTATTTATCGGACATACCTTTTTGACGTAAGCAGCGATGTCCTTCTCAATGTTGTACTTCTCCATAGCCTGCATGGCACAGTCCACTGCATCCTGCTGCATTTCATCAGACATGTCTGCATTCTTTATCACTGCCTTCTTGTCCGACATGTTGGCTTTTTAACTGCACAGGAGGGGGGGGGAGAAATCAAACAGACTAATAATTAAAAAACATCCACCCCCCCACATAGTCCTTTAGAAGTCCCAGCTTTGTGCAACCTGTGAATCTTGTCCTTCAATGTCCACGCCACCAGCATTTGCTTACAGACAGTCACTTTCTGTAGTTAAACGTCTACTTATTCGCATCTGGAGAGGAGGATTTACATGAGTTTCAAGAGTGTTGAGGGACTTTAAAATAAGATGACCATCTGGATAACCCCCCTCTCAGATGTGGCCACACGGTTGTCCCGGCTACAGTTAACGTGGGTGAGAAACAAGACAATGAGTCCCGTCTGCAAGTTGCACAGGAGGCAATGAAGGAAGGGTGTGGGCATGGACTGTAGGAACCAGGACCATTATGGACACAGATGCACCTGACTGTGGTCATCTGCCGCTGGCGAGGGAAACAGCGCACTTCTGACCCGTCGGCACGTCTCATACTCATTTATATGTAATATTATATTTAAACATTTCACAATCCACCATGATCGCTGCCTCAAGTTGGGATGTTTGCAAACAGTGCGGAGGAAAGTGCAGGCAGCGTTTCACACGAGCCTCCGAGGACAAATACAAAAGACGCTCAGGCGCTGTTAGCCCGCGAGCAGCACGAGCCTCGGCGCCGCTCGCTTCACCTGCGAACAGGTGGAATTTTAACGACAACACGAACAGTGAATTCACACAAAGACGTGTAGTTCGACTCTTACCGTCTCTGCGGAGCTCAGGTTAATCAGACGTGCGTGTTCGCTGTGTTACAGGCGGCCACACCGTTTCCCCTTGATTTATGCAGGGAGCGCGTGTGCGTCTCTGCCCCGCCCTCCGCATCGCGTCCGTCAGCTGATTGGCTGCGGCGGAGCCTCCACCCTGCTGACGGCGTTTTCTACTTGCGGACAGTGCCCGCATCTTATTTCCACCCAGAATGCACCATTTTCACCCCCACACGCCGCCCCCTCCTCCTCCTCCCCCTCCTCCCATCGGTGGGCGTCATTGATCCATGTGATTGGGTGGATCGATCAGTGTTAATAGAGGAGGCCCGAATTGGATACGCAGCACTGTTTGTTTGTTAATTGTAAAAAAAAAAAAAAAAAACATTTAGAAACGAATCTCGATTTTTTTTTCTTCCTTTGCATTGGTAATTAAATTTCATGTAGCCAAAAACTGCTAAACTGCTTGTATAACGATTTTGCAGAGTAATTTTGTTCCCCTCAAAATTCTCATCGTTATCCTTTTTCTGGACATCTATACAAAGTTTTCACAGTTTTCAGTACAGCTCTGACGTCATGTCATGAGTATAATTTGGAGAAGAAAAACTGGTGACACTGGTGTATGACCCTTTATTTCATTAGGCCTGTGGGTTAGAATTGGAGGAATTGTTTGTAAGGTTCTTTTAAAAAGACACCCTAAAAAGCTGCTGTTGTTGTTGCTGTTGTTGTTGATGTTGTTGTTGTTGTTTTTTACACTCATCTCTATACAAAGATAGAGATGAGTGAAGGTCACTTTTATTGATGTGAATGCTGGAAAAATTCACAACCATGTTATTCTACAAAATATCCTTCCACATATTTCAACTTAGAAACTTGATTCATACATCAAAATGTTCAGCTCAGTGAGGACATTCCGGTTTTGTATTACTCTCATACTTGCCGAAATATTTAACGGTTTCCATGGTATTTGCTCCATTGAACACTTCATGTATCTTCAATTCTTATCTACTCATTCACATTTTCAGCTACAACCTCCATTCAACCCATAAAACGTTCCATTTTCTTTCAGACACTCAAGGTATCATTCAACTTTCAAGTTTCTAAGTCTCATTCATAAAGTCTTAAAGCAAAACAGAGGTACACTTAGTGATTATTTGTTTGATTGTATTGATTATTTCTTTTTAGAACCAAAATATTGTTAATTATGATGAAAAAGTTGTCGTTTCATGTTAAATTTAGTGCACAATGACAACCAACCCTTTCCTGACTCTTACCCGAATGAACAAACAAGCTCATTCTTATCGTGTTGTCGGGTCGGCCGCAGGACATACCTCAGAAATTGTGCTAGTTTTTGCGGGTAGTGGTCTTTGTGCAGTTTTGTATTTTCAATTGTGGTCAAGTAACTCAATGTCTTGCCTCTGTGTCTGCTATAATTCACGTGAGATTCTGAGAGGATTCACATCCTGTCATATGCAATGGGAGCAGATCACAGAAGGTGTGCGTGCCCTAGATCCTTTGATCGTTGTATCAACGGGGACAACATCATGTTTGCAACCATGTCGCTCGTGGCTACGGATTAACAACACATTTAGTTTGTTTTTTACGCTGAACACAGTAATATAATGTTTAAATTTGGATTAAGTTGTTGTCCAGTGTGAGTATCTGAATTAATAAAACTGGTCATTCTTGTACCAAGGTTTGCTTTAACAAGGATGTGGATCTTATTGTGTAGGTTCCTGATGGATCCTTTGCAGATGACAATAAAATATGAACTTTTACTGAACAGCAGGTTTCAGTCATGTGCTTTCCTATTCAATGATCCTTCATATTAACCACATTGCCTTTGACATATTATTCTCCAGCCTCTCTTTTTGGCCCTCTTCTCCTTCCACATCTTTTAACCTAGAAACTTCATTTTGACATCAAAATGTTCAACCTCCAGTCTGTGTTGATGCATTCAAACCCCTTCAGACCCAGTGACTCTGTCCGTGGTGCTGAAGAGTCAAACACGTTCTCTTTGTTCATTCAATTTCAGCTTAAACACACACAAACAACAGTTCCCTTCTCTCTATTTGTGTACGTGAAATGTTAAGAAAGAGGCCAAACAATGAATCCTGGTTGTTTTTCATACTTTTATTTTAAGGGAAGTATCAAAGTGAATGACAATTGCCTTGAAAAAAATCGATGACAACTTGACATTATGGTACAAAAATGCAACCGGTTTAACCCTGATTTAATTTTTTTTCTACTGTACATGTAGTTGCATGTGGGGATGGATATTGCTGTAAGATTAACTATGTTAAATGAAGCGAACAAAACAAATTGAAATTGAATGAATTGAATTTTAACTTTTACTCAATCCTAAATCGGACCAAACATTTAGGTTTTACTGACCTTGTGTAATTCTGATTTCTGTGGCCACAGTACACAATACTGTAGGTAAGGTATATCAACATGTTGCATACATTTAAAACAAGGACATTACTGCAAGTGCTGACAACCTTATCATGTAGAATGGCAATTTAGAAGAAAAAATATTTATCTCCACGTTGCATGCGTTATATTAAATCCTGTTGCAATCATCACATTGTTTCATATAGAGCCGCAGCTGTGAGTGCAGACGTGAGTGAAGCTAGATTTAGTTAAATCAAGCTACGTTTAATAAATTTTGCTGTCAAATATTGCAAAATACTTTGTTATGCTAAATTTCTTGGATCTTAAAAAATCCCTGTTACATGTACAGAATATCAAATCATTACAAATGCTGTTCCCAGAGGAATGATGCAGGTGATGAAATCAAAGTATTTGTGAACAAATATAAAAGCCACAAATGTACATATAAATACATGAGAATGCTAAAAAAATGTTTCTAAAGATTTGATGAATGGCCGTTTATAGTACAAGAGGATTCTGGAGAAAAATGAAACAAACCGTACAATAACTAAGTAAACAAAAGATCTTTCCACACTATGAAAACAAGACAAAAAATACAACAGTATCTATTAATGTCACTAATTAACTTTCATACCCATGAATTCATGTTTTAAATCCTTTTCAGCTAGTGAATAAAAAAAATTACATTGAGCTTGTCAAACGTTTTATTTTAAATATATTTAAAATCGAATGACTTTCTACTTTCATTTTCCACCTTAATGTTTATTTCAACATACATTAATCTAAACATTACTGTACCATATATTCCATTTAGCACATTGTGTCTTAACATATGTATAAAATTCTCTGACTATCCATGGTCTACTAATGTAAATGTTAGTTTTGATAGGTACTGGATGTCTGCTTGTTTTTGTCCTGTCCCACTTCTTCGAGTTTTAAATGAAGTGGATTTTTACTTTGGTAAATACCAGGCTGATACGTTATCTCACAGAAGTAATTTGTGAGATTCCAGGCGAACATAAATAAAGGTAGCCTCACTATCAGGTTTAAATTTCCATGTTTTTCAGGTCACGTCAAAACAATGGTATAACGTTTACTTAAAATATGAATATGTAAACAGAATACCTCCAAATATTAACGCAGTTGCATACAAGTACAGGTGTTGTGTTTTTGTGCACAGCTCTTTTGAGGTATTAAATACTATACCGAGCAAGAAAAAACAAGCATTTACTTGTATTATTGAAACTTTTATTAAAAGAGAATAAAGCTTTGAGATACTGAAGAGTATACTTAAGAAAATAAATCCGAAATCATCGTCCTGGAAAAAAATGAAGAAAAAGATACAAACCACGATACGGTCACATTCCCTTGTCGCCTCCCATTCCTCCCACGTCCCTCCCTCCTCCACTGTTGCCCACTATTTACCACTCTCCTTAAGGGTGTCGATCCATCCTGCACTTCCCAGCCCTCCTCCTGGTTTTGATCCAAGCTTTGCTCTTCGTATTTATAATTTAAAAAACAAAAGTCTGAAAAACAACTCGCTCATCACGTTTCCGCCAGTAACTGTGTCTTTGAGGTCCAACAGGAATTGGAAAAGTGATTTGGTTTATTTGACAGCCAATTTAGTTTGAATATCTCACTACAATTCCGGTTTGATGGGTTTAAGTGGACAGGGCCAGGGGTCGGGATCCTCTCCCAGTAAAATGCTCCCATGCTCCTGCTCCATGTATCCATCCCGAAGCCTAATCCTAATCCTGATCTGATCCTGAATCCTGATGCGGCTCCGGAATGGAGAGACAATGAGCCCAGTCCAAACCTTTAGAATACCAGCAGAACCAAAGAGAAGGAGGTAAGTTAGAATCACACCTTCAAAAATTATTTTAAAATGTCAATAAATGCATCGACGAGGGGGTTTTACGCTGAGAAAAACAAGGGGCACGTCTATGATCAATCCCAAAAAACCCAAGAAATACTTTAGAGACTAAAAGATGAGCAAAAGCAAAGAACACAAGCTTCGGGCCTCAAAATACTAAGTGGTGTACAGAACTTGTTTGCACTCAAAACATTCAAAAATTCACTCTACTGTCAAGTGTATGTAAACAAAAAAAAAAGATGGACAGCCTTATAATGCAGATTTCACAGTTGACAAGGCACAGCCATCATACCATTGGGGCCACATTTGACTCCTCCTCCTCCTCCTGTTTATCCTAATATGAACTGTTTCCTCTGTTCCCATCCTATCTTGTTCCTCTGAACTCTATAGAGAGACACACAAGAAGGTCAAAGGACAATAGTAAATGTTTGGGGAAGTAAAATCTTCACAGACTAAACCAAACATAAAGCATAGAACGAGGACAATCAGCACAAGAAAAGAATAGAGGAGAGGGAAAGATGGTAAGCAGAAACGGTGTTGGCGAGAATGGAAAAAAGGGAAGCACGGCAGATCAAAAGATGCCATGTACACAGACCAGGTGACTGGTTTGTGTACTTCTGCTCTGCAAAAATTAAAAAATAAAATAAACCCAAAACAAAAAAGAAACTGCAACAAAAAGTTTGGGAAAAGCAAACACACAGCATAACAATATGAATAGGTCACACACACACACACAAGATGTTTGTGGTCAGTATACATGGTTGTTAGGGTATGTGAAGATTCCCTCTCCAGCTCTTTAGTTGAGGTCAGGTGAATCTAGGTGCGAGAGCGGGAGCGGGAACGCCTGGGAGAGTAACGCGGAGACCCCCTGTTGCGACGAGGGGAGAAGCTGCGCGACCCGCTCTTGCTCCGGCTTCGACTGCGGCTGCGGCTACGGCTACGGGAGCGAGATCGACCGTAGCTGGGGCTGCGAGGACCGTCCGTCTTCACGCGAATGTAGGCCGTCTCTCCCTGAACACATACACATGTACAGAAATAAGGAACAATTCGTTACCCAGCGTGGGTTGCTACATGAGACTCACACAGACATGAGGAAGAAATAATCAGCAGTCACAAACACCAAAATTATTGTTCTTGAGCATCCAAATTTTTGAATGTTAGATGTCATGTTCAACTCTTACCAAAGCATATCCATGTGTTTGGACATGACATTCTCATAAAATCAGCCAGTCACCGAAGACCATTCCAAACACGCCACCATCGTTGTCATCACCACTCCATGAATAGCCAGAATTATGATGTAAAGCGACATTATCCCACCATTCAAACTTAACATTGGCCTTTACTTACTGCCCAGTTCACCCCCACTCCTGCCTTCTTCATTTGAGAAAATGTTAAAAAAAAAAAATCCAAACTGTAGTCCCAGAGCCATTCCTCATCAAGTCACCTTTACACTCTTTACGTACCTCGTGAGAACGAAACTTGGTGTTATCCAATTGGTGGACAGCGTAGGTCATGTCTTCTTTGCGGACAAACTCCACAACCCCGGTGCCATCACGGAACACATCAGCATAACATACATCACCTGCCTCTCGCATGTGATCCTTCAGGTCCTGCCAGCTTCCACTGGGGGGAAGACCTGGCAGGAAAAGGAGGCGTTAGACAAACATACAACCATCTCTTACACTTTGGTTTAGAGGTATAAACACAACCTTCAAAGAGAGAAACACAACACCCACCTGACACAACAACCCTGTACTCAGAGCGGCGGGACGGGGGACCGTGCCTTCCCCTTGGGGGTCCCATTGCTCCACTTCCACCACCACCACCACCTCCTCTTTCTCCTCCTCCACCACCACCCCTTCCACTCCTGGGAAACTCAACGCGCAGGCGGTATCCATCGTAGTCATAACCATCACGGCCATAAACAGCATCCTCAGCATCCCTGCAAAATCAGACGGCACATAATCATCCAACTTAAATCAGCTAAACAAACACGTCACTTAACTACGGCTCAAGGAGCCCAGATATCATTACAGCCGACTGGCTGATGAAGCCTGGCAGAACAATGCCACTAGCAGTTAACTGTTGAAATCAAACAAAGTGTTTAATATGACACGAAGAACATGAAAAGTCTTGGACTGCGTTTCAAGTCTGGTAGTGAAGAATACTGCCAGTTTCAAACTTGGAACAAACTACAATCCAAAGCCAGTTCTTCACACAATCACGTGTCTGTATTGGTGCAAATGATGGACATATTCAATGTTCGTCAATTTGGAAACATTAACGAAACCTTTCATAGAATTATCAGTTAAGCTCACTTTTTATAATTTACCTATTTGCTGCACGCAACACAAAGACAGGGTTGTATTGTGTTTTGTAAAATTAATCCTATTTAGTTATTGATCGACTGACGAAAATTAGTTGTTTTTCAATAGTCTTTTTTATCACAAGTATGATTTACTGTAGTTGACCTAACTAAGTGTGTCTGATAACACGAGTGGATGAGTCTATTGTGAGCAGCTTTAGGAGCCACTACAGGAGGGATCACGTTGGGACTTGGCGGGGCACTGCAGCTCACCTCGGGTCCTCGAACTGCACAAAGGCGAACGGCGGTCCTCCTCTCCGGTTTTTCAGATCGATATCACGAATGGCCCCGTATTTGTAAAACAAATCTTCCACGTCTTTGGAGCGAATGTCTGGGGGCAGATTCCCCACGTATATCCGACAGTCGTTGCTGCCCGCGGGTCCACGGACAATGCCTCCGCCGGACATGGTCGCAACAAGCCCGCTAACGGTAACTGTTCAGGAAGTTAGCACGTGAGCTAACGGGTCTTCTGCGCTTGAATTAACGGCAAAACGACGATTAGGTAGAAACCCGAATATTAGAAATACACGTAAAATTTTTAGCTACAGCTACGTCTAGCTGGAAGCTGAAATCCTACCAGGAAAATATTAAAACATTCAAATGAACGGCGGCTCAAAGTTTCGAGCGAGGTGCGGCTCAAACCTTCCTACTTACAACGTGCTCTTCCTCTGTGCCGCAATAGTGTAGCGACGAGCTTTAAAGGCGCGCACACCGCCCCCTGCCGGAGCACCAGGTTACATCCTCCAGCATGTCCCGCTCTATGGTCCTGCTGCACCATACTCGTATGATGCGCTTCAGAGGTCAACTGTTGCCTTGGAAAACAGGAGATGTCAAAATACTTTAATCTCCAAGTCCATTTAGGAGCTGTTCCGGGAGTTTTTATCATATCACATAATTGTCATCAGCATTGAAAAATGGGGAATCGAAAAGCTACAACAACTGAGCAAATATTATAATAATACAATATTAACAAGAAGAACATGACCATCAAATAAAAATTTGGTGACACAAAAAAAGAAAGAAAGGTGTGGTGTGATGAAAAGTTCCAGAAATGCGACTGAATAGAGCTTAAGGGGAGGAAATCTTAGAACTTTTGGCAAATTAAATGTAAACACGGATGCATCCTGCCTGCATTAATAGACATTTTCAGTGCTTTTATTTGTTACATAACAGAAGCAATCAAAAAACACTGAACAACTTCATTAAAACACCACGGACACAAACACTGCACACACGACTTGGACAAAATTGGCTTAAGTTTCTTTGGAAAGAAGTCTTTCCCATTTATATATTTCTAGTATTCTTATGCTCTTGCTATCCCAAGAGGCCAATCAGGCCAAACAGAAAGTAAAATGATACAAAAACGAGTTGCAATTTTATTTGTTAATAACTTAGAGTGGAATTCAAATATAAAACTTTTACACATTTTTTACAGCAATTCAAGCTTTCAACAGTACAGTGTCTGACACCCACATTCGTCTTTCATTAAAATCTCAAGATAAACACAATCTCCCTCACATGAAATCATACACACTGATTCGTGAACCCAACACCTCAATGCTGCAGACAAGCCGTTTTTCGTGCTTCCTTTGTACCTAAATGTCAAGGCCACTCTCAAAACAGTGTGTGTATAATGTGTTTCTTGTTTAGGCCTTATGCTCATTTGTGTTTCTCAGTCCTTCTTGGCTTGTTTATCTCTGCGTTTCTGCCTAGCGTCAGATATGATTTTGAGAAGCGACAGCAGAATAGGCACACACATGGGCAGGAAGAGCGGTATGTAGATGGCAAACTTCTGGTCATCAGGGAAGTAGAGGAGGTGGAGGAGCGAAGGGTCGAAGAATGCTCTCTCTGATGCCAAGATGGCCTCTTTACTGTACTGCAGAGCAAAGCCGAGGTTCCCGGACTCCAGCTCAGCCACAGCCAGCTGCAGAGACGTGACGGCACTGGACACCTGAAAGACGGATACAGTTAGATACAATGAATGCAACAGAGAGTAAAGCTGGATTTATGCTTGAAGCAGCGGTCCGTGCACACGGGGGCGTCCTTTGAACGACGACAGACATGTCGGGGGAGAATTCGTGTCCTGTGAACCCCCTCCCCTCATTCTCCCTGAACAACACTGTCTGCCTCTAGCTTTCCACTTATCATGTTAAAAGGAAAACACGCATCTCTCCTGAGCACTCATCCTAGAACATTATCACCTGTCCCTGGACAATGCAACAACCATCCCCCAGAACATTCCAGAGCATTCAGAACCTGGTACCACCCAGAATTGGAGAAATTAGCAGTCATTTACAATCAATAGCATCGTTAGGCTAAACAATAGAGCCTATAGACATAGATGTAAATATACCATTTAAAGCCATGAACAGAATTTCTGGGGCAGCTCATGAAATTGCAACTGTGGGACTGTAATCTCGTGCTTCACCCTGAAACTTCACAGTGTCAAGGGAGAGATCTCAACAGGGCCATGAATTATTCTCTGTTTTTATCATTTGTGAATATCTGCCTCATTGTCGGATCATATGTGTCTGTACAAGCGGACCGGTTCGAGTTTTGCATCCAGAGTTTATTCCAGCATAGAGCTGTGAATTCATAGGGCACTCTAGGGACGTGATTTCTATACTTTTACTACTTATACTACTAATTGCACTGCTTTGGTGTATGCTGTGATAATATTTTGACGTGCAAAATCACTTTGTCAGTGTTTGTGCACATAAATATAGCAAATCTGTGAAGCCTGCAAGCCCACAAACTGTGAAAAAAAGACCACCCTGCTGTTTTGACTGGCTTAAACCTACAGCCTGGCTCTGAACCACTGGTTTAGATTTCTCTCGTATCATGTCAAAGTGGGGCTATTTTTGGGTATACAGTAACCCCGTCTGCAACCTGAGAATCTTCACTTTTCTGGTGAAGGACTGTGGCATTTCCTACACATTTTGAAAGCTGTTGACCAATCACAACGGACTGGGCCAGCTGGTCAATCAGAGCAGACTGGGGTTTAACTCAGTTATCCAGTCTCCATAATGTTTGCATGCGTTGGCCAGAGATTCTGTACAGTTACACACATTATACCACCAAGATTGTTTTTATTGATCTTAGCTTTTCTGTGGGAGGAGCCATCTGGTTTTGTGCATATGCAACAGTTTTGAGGCCCCAGGCCGATTCAAAAAGGCGGACGTAGGCATCCTTAATCTTTCTAAGTATGCGTTGTACACATACACACACACACACACACACTCACACATTCACAAACACAAAAACAGAGGTATAAATCCAACCGCTGTGTGCATCTTACCTGTTCGGCGATGTTGTCATTAATTACGATATTGCCTATCTGGTCCAGCAGCTGTGCCAGTGAGGTGATGGTGGTGGTTGCTGTTGCCACATTTTCCACACTCCGACTCCACATGAGGCGATCCAGCTCCCAGTCAGCAAGTCCTGCAGTGCCGCACGGTGCGACCAGGAAGCCGGGGGGAGCAGAGGACGACTGTACACCCAGCAGCAGCCTGACAGGAGACAGTGCCGCAGAGTTACATTGTGTCTGAAGGAAAAGGAATACCTGCGTACTGTGGGTGTCCACTTACCGAAGCTGAGCGAGGAAGACTCCCATAACTTTAGCCATGTCGATGTTGATGTCAACAGGGAAAACGGCCTCCGGTCCATAGAAATCATTAACATTATAAACCTATAAAAACACGGATAAAGATATATTGTTCTGAGTTAGAGTCCAACACAACAAATTATTTAGTTCGAAAATCTAATTTCTAAGTAGCTACTGAATTATTTATTCATACTACGTGCACTTCATGAGCATCAAATCATTCATAATACGTAGACTACTGTCAAACAGTGTTACCCCTAATATTATGTAAGATGATCTCACCATGATTCCACCCCAACGCGGAGAGTGAAAAGCATTAGATGGAACTTCTTGTTTCTTGCGGTCATGGATGTAAAGGGGTGAATGATGGGCATCCGGGACATACAGGAGAAAATTCAACACCGGGTTCGAGGATGCAGCATTAGAGCCTGGAAATCAAATGCATAAACAAAAGTTATATATATATATATATATATTCACACATATAATTGTTTCTCCTTTTGGCAAACACGTTTTCCTTTACCGAGTCGAGCCTCCACGGGGTTGATGACATGTGCCAGGCTGTCAGCGTTGAGTGTGTAGGTGCTGCGGCTGCTGTCAAAGCGAGGGCTGACACCCAGCACGGCATAGTACAAGGTCTGTAAGGAGAATACCCGCATTATTATACAGTGGCTGAGCATCTCGTCGCAGTGATGGCGTTGCTGCACATTCACACACATGCGCACACAGTACCTGGGAGTCCATGCTGAAATTGGCCACAGGGGCCAGTTTTGTGAGTAAAGGTTGGATGTAGGTCTGCGCGGCACCCTCAATGTCCCAGTGTAGCCGGTGAGACTTTGGGTCTGGGTTTAACAGACTGAATGTTATTTCATAACCTAAAGAGAAGAATAAACAGAAGTGTTCAAAGACTTGAAGTGTACACACTTAGTAGAGAGGAAATTAGGTTGGCCCACTTTGTGGCTGTGTTGAAACTAATACCCACCCGGGCTGGATTTAAAGGCTCTCATACTGTCAGCGATGCTCTCCTTGTTGCCAGGGCTGAGACGGACTCTGTCGCTGAGGGCAGCGGTGATGTCAGTGTGGCTAAATGACATCACCTGCAGCACCTGCTTAACTCGTGGCTCCATATGAGCAAGCAGCTGTTCTAGAGTCCTGCCCACTCTCATCTTGGCACCAATACGAAGAAAGGCCGTCCGTCTTCGACCGATATACACGTCGACATCCTGAGAAGAATGAAGGGACAGGGACATCAAACACCAGTGACAATCTGTTTTTTCCAGTGGCAATGCTACATGACTACACAGATCCATGAACTGAGCCAATCATCAAAGCATAAAACTACACAGGTTTTCATGAAGCCTTTTAACATATAAACTAATACATGCTTATAAAAAAGCAAATCCAACTAGAGATCGTCATGCGATGGAACCACACAACTGCTGGTAATAGATAACAGGACAGGTAACAACACAATGCTCATTACAAAAATGTAGGAATAAAAAAAGTAAAATATAGAGAATTTTAACCTGAGGCAGCAGTGTAGATGACTCTGGTATCACATACACGACCAAAGAACCACATGGACTCTCGCTGAGTGTGTGCAGAGACAGATCTGCCTCTGCAGAGGAAGAGCAAGAGAGAATGAGAGAGGTTATTACCTGTGGTCTAACTGAGATGACAGAGTGTTTGCATCTGGAGAGCTGATTGGACAAAGAGGCAAACAGCATCTCACCTGCAGCAGTCGGCTGGTTCAGGGCATCCTCCTCCATGACTGTAGCTGTGCGGTACCTCGTCTCATACCTGTAACTCAAAGCTGTGTCCTCTGGAAACAAATTAATTTGACATTTTAAAAATGACAGACCCTGCCACCCTCAAATTCATATCATATAATCATATAAGATCATAGTTAGCATTAATAAATCACCATCAACTCTGTGCTCCTCATCCTGCGTCTGTGTCAGCGGGAGCTTCTTCTGTTGTTCTGGTGTCACGGTGCCACGTGAAAACACGACCTCCACATCAGCACTCAACTGTAGCTGAAATAAAAAATTTAAAAAGGAAACAACGATGGAGATATTTCTAAAAGGTACACGTGTAATACACATTGAAGAGAATACGCAACAAGATGGGGGATTCATTAATGGAAGCATGAGCAAACCTGCAGCTTTGACAGCTCCTGTATCTGACTGACAGGCAACCACGCGCGGTACGTTTCGGTTGTTCGCCACCACAGAGGGACTCCAACCATGATGACCACTGCTGCTATGGACAGAGCAGCAAGATGGCCTCGTCGGCGCTCTGAGGGACACAGAGACAGGTGACAAAAGAGTTGCTTAGAAGACTAATAAGGTCAACAAGGCTGCAACTTACTATTATTTTCATGATGAAACTAGCATTCTGACAAATTGGTTGGCTTTGTTCAGCCGACAGTAAACAAAAAACACATCTCATTTACCATCATACACTACCTGAATACATGTAAACCTTCTTATTCACGCAATTATCCAACCAGCCAATCACGTGGCAACAGTGCAATGCATTAAACCATGTAGGTAAGGAGCTTCATTTTTGTTCACATCAAACATCAGTGCCGGTTGGAAAAATGTGATATATATCTTTTTTTTTTGTCACCAGATTAGAAAAGAACATTGATTACTGTGGTTTTTCAAACACGGTCAAAGCTGCTGTATCATCACATGTGAGATGATTGTAATCTAAATCATGTTTACATCAATGGGTTTATTCCATAAGTCTGTGCGAGATGCTGCACTGCACTTATTAAGACACAAGGTCGACTCCCTAAATACTTTATTAAACATGAATCCTTTAATATAAAATAAATGGCCGCAAGACCTTGTGTAGAGTTAAAGCTACAAACACACAAAACAAGTGATAACGATGTGTTTCAATCCTCTTGGGATTTTAACAACTCAAATGTTGCAGTCAGTTATGGATTGTAAGATTAATATTGATAAAAATGGAAATAAAGAGACAAACATCAGCAGGTTTCATTGCAGTGTCTTCAGCGGTGGCACCACTGCTAAAACTGCTGCTGCGGCTAGTTAGCAGTTAGCTTCAGAGATTTAGAACAACAGCCGCCTAAACTAGGCTCGCGGCGACTGTTGTACGTGGTAGTATGACCCCCCCTGAACTTCTGTAATTAATGTAACTGGAGTAAATCATTCCTATTTTACAGAAACAATTCATACAGTGATCAGTTGTGGGTTGACTCACCTACTTCCGAGGTAGCCATTTCTGTCAATGAACTGGAAGAGGTGCGTTCGCACAAGGAGCAACAGTCAGTCACAAGTCACATGACTCACATTAAAAAAAAAACCCGATTCATTTGGCACTGAAAACTAAAAAATATGTTGTTATCCAGATACATAGCAACAAATCCATAACCCTAACCACATTTTATGAGATCAATGTCCGCACTAAACCCGGGTTGGTAAGTTGGTTAGAGACGCAGTGAGAGACAGTTTTCATCGGCCTCACCCGGTGAGCATATTAAACGCACAAACACAATGTGAGACGTCAACCAGCGCCCCCATGTGGTGGCTTCAGTCTTGACTCTGGAAAGATGAACATAATTCCCTGGGTCATCTCATTGAGACAAGGGGGTTGGTGGTTATGATATTGATTTACATTATATTGAGTAGTGTTTTCATGATTGAGAAGTACCGTACAACTGAGCAGCTTCATGTCAGCAACTGGAAGTTATGGGTGTTGCTCAAGGGCACCTCAGTAGTGGTAATGAGGGAAGACAGAGCTGCTGCTTAGGCCGCTGTGAGATTTTGTTGGCTTCTATAACTGAGTGTGAAGGCATTTCAATACATTTCATCAATTCCTAAATGTTGTCAACATTTTGTTAACAGAAAAGAGTTTTAACAGAGACAAATCAGATGCTCTACCCCAGACTATTGAAGATGCATTGTAAAACACACACCAGATAGAGTTGGTAGGTGCTGCTGTTTTGACAGTGATGTGTAGTTGACTAGAAGTAATTTGGCTGGATGAACACAACCTATAGAAACATGTAGGTGGTGCAAGAAGTGAATAATACATTGTGACCCAATGGTGTAAGAAGTATTTAAATCATGAAAAACGAAAGTATCAATAACACACTGTAAAATGACACCCATTAGAAATAACAGCTTTCAAAATTAAATTTAGACATGAGTAACATAGCTTTACGAGCTGAGTGTATTTTTTAAATATCCTAAGTGAAAAAACTTCTTTTGCAGTGGCCAGTGTTGTATTATTAATATAAAAGTGGAAATCTATTTTATAGTACATTGATTTATAATAAGTTATCATATTGTATCAATTGATGTGTTTTGTACAATAATTTTAGGAAAAGTCACTGTTAATTACATCTGTCAGATAAATGTAGTTCTCCTACCCGAAAGTACCAAAGCCACAATGTGAAAATACACCATTACAAGTCCAGCATTTGAAATCCTACAGAAGCTAAATGTATTGGTATCAGAAGTGAAAGTTCAGCAGAGCATTTATGACTTTAATAAAATTGAAATACTCATGCATCAATTCATAAGTAGCATTTCACTGTTGGAGCTGGTTGAGTTGGATCTACTTTTAACTACAGTTCAGTAGTTTTGTCCATGGTTCCTGACCTGTGGGTGTCCAAAAAGGATCACAAGATAAATCTGAGGGCTCATGGTCCTAAAACACACCTGACAAATTTAAATTCTTCTGTTCCCAATGTAGTATAACATTGCATCCATAAGACACCACAAACATAGGAGCGACATCACACACAGAGGTCTCTGCTAGTTTTTAATGTTTATTTTTTAGTTTATTTCTGTCCACTATTTGACACACCAAGTGCTTCAAGAACAATATTAACATCACAAACATCACGGTTTTCCAACACAGCAGTGACTGCTTCCCCGCTGCTAACCCCACGAGTTGGTCCACTTTATGGGAACGTCAATAGAAACCATTTTGTCTTCTCGTGGGGCTGGCTGAGGGGATTCAGGAGGGAGGGGCGTAGGGGGGTGGGGGGAGACACACAAGCATCACATAATATCAACACCTCCAACTGAATACATGAATTACTTTATGAAATTTTAAGCTAATGGTATACTTAGAATAGACAAGATGGCAAGACGTGAAGTTCCTCTGATTAGTGGTGATTAGAAGTGCACCCTTGGTGTGTGTAATGATTTTGTCAAAGTTTGCCCGCTGACTTCCGCGGGAGCTACAGCTGTCTGAAAGTACATCAACCCCTCCACAGTCTCAACTGAATTTGAAAAAGTCTTCACACTGTGTTTTTTGCCTGGTCCCTTACCGGATGTGCTGGTGCTGCAAATGTTTGGTTGGTCCTGCTGTCAGGGACAGTGTTAGTGTAGCGTTGAGGATGAGCCAGCACTTTGTTCTGACACAAGCGAAACACAGATACACACAAGCTGATCTGGCCTTGCTTGGGAGTGGTTCAAGATTGGTCATGGGTGGGATAAAGGCAGTAAGAACCAGATGTGGAGACAGGTGCCGTTGAGAAGAGGGATGAACTGAATACTGACTGATCTACGAATAACATTTTGCAGCCTCTAACTTCCTGTCCACAACTGTTACAGACAGCTAGAAATGAAATAAAACAGCTGTCCACTCCAGTCAAATTGTCTCGAAACGGATTGATCAAACAAAGAAAAAAGACAAGCCTGATCCCTTTAGTATTGTTGCTTCACATTATGTTATTTTTTTTAAATACACATACCTAATAATGTAATTTTAATAACTCTGACAACTCTAAAGTACAGTAGACAGCGCAGGCCTGTGACTTATGGAGGCGTGAGGGGGAATAGCAGAGCAGATATAAGACTATAACTAGTCCACGGTAGTATGTGGACGTTTGATGTTTAATAGGCGTGATCAGCGACGTAGAGGGACGTTGCTGCGGCGCCAGCGGTCCCAGAAGACTCGTACTTGCCAAGCGCAGCCAGACCGTTCGCCTGAAGAAGAGACAGAGACAGAGAGGGGACAAAAAAAGGTTTTTAAAAAGGAATATTGCATGAATGAAGTTCTGGTTTCTTTTTAATTCAAAGGGGATGCGACTGTGTCTGTTGTCCGTTCTGACCTCAGCGCGTTTGATGAACTCCTCGGTGGCTGCCTTCTCGTTGTTCAGCTCTCCTTTCCACGCGTTCAGGGCGGAGGCCTGCAGGGCGCGGCCGTAGGAGAAGGTCAGGGCCCAGGGCCTCGGGAGTGGACAGTTGTTCATGGCGTTAAGGTTCACGCTGGCCTCTTCTTCAGACTGGCCACCTGACAAGAAGGTCACACCTGAAAAGACAGAAACAAGCATATACAAACATTAACTGCCTGTTCAAACCTGATTCCAAAATTTGTATAATTATTGTTTTTTCCAATCTCTCTGTGTGACCTGTGACAGCAGGAGGCACGGTGCGGCGCAGAGCAGTGACCGTAGCCATGGCGATTTCCTCGCCGCTGTACTTGGTGGGGCAGGAGTGTCCAGCTGTGACCATGTTGGGTTTCAGCAGTGTCCCCTCCAGGTACACATGGTGGTCTGACAGAGCCTTGTACACTGCAGCTAGGACCTAAGAGCAGGAGACAGATTTATAAATACTGACTTTCAGAAGACTGTGGCATCATATATGTAGTAAAAATCTCTATTGCTCTTTCAATACCTTCTCAGTGACATACTGGCAACGTTTCAGGTCATGGTCTCCATCAGGGAGGATCTCAGGCTCCACAATTGGAACAATACCATTCTAGGAGACAAAGTAAGGTTTTAGTATCCTCAGATTTCTCACTGGCCAGTCTGCTGTTTTTTGTTGTTGTACACTTTAAAAAACAAAGGGACTATATCTTGAACCCAACTAAATGACTTTCTGCATAATCTCACACCAACCTGCTGGCAGATGCTTGCATATCGCGCCAGTACATTGGCGTTCTCAAAGATGGCCAGCTCTGATGGCGTGTTGTCGCTGATCTTCAGCACGCAGCGCCACTTGGCGAAGTCTGCGCCCTCCTTCTTGTACTGCGCACAGCGCTCAGACAGCCCGTCCAGACCTACAGTCCAAAAAATATACAGAAGCATCCATCAGACACACAGGCTTTCAAATGTTTCTGAGGTGTTGAGAGCGTTTCCCCTTATGCCTCCTACCCTGAGTGGTGGTCTCTCCATTTGTTCCAGCGAGGGGCACAACACCTTTGTCCACCTTTAAAGACAGAAACAGAAATTATTTTTGAAAAAAATGTGAAATTACACTTAAATGCCCTTAAAATTATTTAAGTGCATCAATACCATAACATTTTATTCTTAAAAGTAAGTAACAACTTTCCTGAGCATAGAACCTGAAAGCTCTTTCACAGTTCGTCCTCACAACCTGATATGCTGCTCTGGGCGAGTCTGTGTGTATCTAAACAAGCTGACAGCGAGTCCGTGTTTTCATATACAGAGCTAGTTCTAGTTGCACCTGTCAAACGGATGACCGCCGTCTTTCTGCCTGCTGAACTGAAACACTAGGCCGTAGAATATTGTCATCACTGTGGATGGAACATTCAGAGCCAAAGCAAACAGACACCAAATAACAGAGAGAATCCCAGACTCAGGTTTTGTGGTTTTAGGAAATGGAGATTAGGAGTGACTCACTTTGTAAAAAACTTTTTTTTCCTATCTCACCAGAAAGATTAAGAAGCTTATTTACACTGACTATAAGACCAGGTGAGATCCACAATTTCCCAGCTGAAGACATCTACTTAGATTGTCTAAATTAGACTGAAGAGATTAGCTGCAACTTTAAGCCTTGTTTACCTTGATGCCGACAACAATGCCGCGGTCTTTGATGAGCGTGGGGAAGGAAGTGCCATCGTCTGTGTTCTGGTAGAGGGTTTCATGGAAAAAGATGACCCCTCCGATACAGCTGTCGATGCGCTGGTCGGCTGTGAAGAGCAGCTGGCGGTAGCGACGCCTGTTCTCCTCTGTATTCTCAACCCCGATGGGGTTCAAACGCTTCCCCATGCTGCCTGCAAACAGCACAGACACATAATTAATTCACACACGCTCAAATGAGGACAGACCTCATTCATGCGTTCATGTCTTTGGACTATGGAGGAAAACAATATTTTTCAGTTTGCAATGTATGAGACTTTAAAATAAAAGTCTGACATCATGTGTCATCATTTCTCACAATTTTTATATAACGTCATATCCACTTAAATACGTTTAACAAATAATTTTCCAGGTAGAATCTACACCCAGATTAATAGTGAAACTAATGACAATTGAGCCAGGATCTGACGTCAGTTTTCCTGAACACTGATGTATCACACGTACCGGTTGACTCATCGGCTGCAAGGATGCCCTTTCCTGGGGCTACTATCCTCTGAGCAATGTCCTGCAGCTCCTTCTTCTGCTCTGGAGTCAGTGCGGGATACTGGTGAGTCATGGTGGCTGAGAGAGAGAGAGAGAGAGAGAGAGAGAGAGAGAGAGAGAGAGGTCACATCAATGTCACATGGTTTGTCGGCTTGGATAACTGCCCAAAATGGGCCTCATTTAATGTCCCTCTATTGTCCACAACATGGCCGCCTCGCTGCAGAACTGAGCTCCTCTCGGTGAGAGCAGGAGGATGGGTGCAAATGACAAGAACCTTTGTATGGAATGTGATAAAGCCCATGAAAAAAGATAGAAGGAGCTTTAATCCAAACTCCAAATAAAGATTCATCATTTGCATTAGAATATGAGAATATAAAACGATGTCTGGTCTTAGTCATACAGAATCCGTTTGGTGGCAGCAGCCACCACGCTGTCACGACGTGCCAACACACGCGCACACGCCTCACACCAGATTATTTTGTTCCCTTTTCCCATATTCACTCTGCCGTAAATAAGCAGTTATGTAATCCCTCCCCTCCCCACCCCCCTCCGGAGCGCAGAAGACAGAGAGGGCGCAATTATGCAACACCGCCCCTGTATACTCTGCTGCCAGTCCTCATTATACTGTGGCTGCAGGACTGGATGCAGCGAGGCCTCCTCCTCTCCCCTCAGCAACACTCTGGCCTCCCGTTTTCAAACTAATGTCATTATATGACTCTCTGTACAATGCACGTATACATGCCTTTTATCTATTTACCTCTATCAATCAGTACATGACTTGATTCCACGTTTTTTTTCACCCCGTGTCATTTCTTTCAAACCTCCTCCTGCATTGCTCCCTGCAGAATGCTGCTGCTGCTTTCTGATGATCACTGCTGGATGAAGATGAACACAAATTCTCATTTTTAACACATCCGTTAAAACACGTTGCTCCCACCAAAGCAGACTGTGCCAGAGAACAAGTTTTGACATGTCTCTCTTCACCAGTTGCCAAGGCGCTCCCAGCTAACTCTTATAGCTTGTGTGAAAAAGGCCATGCCTCTCTGCAGGTCTTTCAGTTGTGTTACAGTATACAACTACAGTTGTGCATTTTACTTACTAGATCTGTATTAATGTCCTTCTTGTATTACAATCGCTTGTTGATTAGTGAGTAACACTGTTAGAATGTTCATTCAAATTCTGGATAACGGTTAATTGAAATCTTTACAGACAATCCCTGTTGATGCAAGGATCAAAGGCACACACACTCCTATGATCTGGCACACACACTCCTATGATCTTCATCACATAACAGGTAGTGAATCCTCTTAGAATCCCATCTTTTGAATTATAGAAGACACAGACACATATAAACAGAAACTGTGATGGACTCTGCATTCTGAACTGCATCTAGATAAACAGTCTAAATTCTAGACCTGGACTCTGCATCCCTCCTTCATCTGCACTCTCACCTGAGCAAAAATTCAGTGTCCTGATCCGACACCCTGAAGCGATTGTTGCCACACCTCTTGATCCACAATACACACGATCACGCGGCTTGGTTCAACATCACAAGTACACTGGCATGTGCCACAGTACTGGATCAGCTATGAGTCTGTTTGAGGCAACACCTTAAGGGTTAAGTACTGAGGTTAGCCCCTGGATTAGCCCCAGTCAGCTGTGTGTGGAGCTGATATGCTTCCCAAAAGAGAACCGGACAAAAACAGTTATATTGACCATACATGATAGACCACAGTGGTCAACTACCATTTCAGGCTAAAAGGAGAGTCTGGTTCATTTTCTTCAGCTTTCACCAGCATCATGTATGGTAAACAATTGGCTAGGCATGAGGCTATAGAGTATTAACCACGACTGAGACCTATTCAGATGCCAACATCCCTTTTACACTATAAACTTCTTGTGAACGCTTAATGCCCAACTGAGGCTGGTTTGCTGTGGGAGGATACAGCCCGACATACCCAGTATCCTCTGTGTTAATCCTCAGCTTAAGATAGACGAGATAACAACCTTCAGAGCGCACGCACATGCACAAAGGCAGTCAATGAAAACAGTGTGTAGTAACTACAACACAAATGTCAAGCACGACTCGCTGTTGATAGTTAAATTCAACATGCGGGTGGAAAATAAAGAGGCCAGGCTTGCAGGGTTCAACGGGTCTCTTGAGTAGGAAAAGTTAGATAAACTGCAGGCAGACCTCTCCAGTGAATAAAACTATTTACAGTTGATAAAGGCCAACCCAAGAGTGCAGGCTTGATGTATGGGGCTTTACTATGCACAGCCCTGCTCCACTGTCGGCTCGACAAAACTCATGCTCAGCAAATACCTGTTATCTTTTTTTAAGCACCTACGTGCTTCATCAATACATTTTCATTGACTCTGGCCCCGAGAGTGGTTGGGTTTCTGTTGAAAAATCATTGCAAAATTTATAAAGCAACGTCATAATTCTATGCAACGTTGGGTCGAAAGAATCAGAAGTATCTGATGTGAGCTCTTAAGGAAAGACAAATTAAAATGTCCTTGTATATCATAGATTTTATATCGCATAAAAAAAGAACCTTGAAGGACAATGTCCTGTTGAATGTGTGTGACCTGCCTCTGACATATGATCTACCCAGAGCAGGTTTGGTGACAACACTCATATACACACAGTATACACCTTGATGTACAAATGATCTACTTCTTAGTTATTATCTCATTAAGTGGGAAATTTAATACAATGGATAAAAAGCCTGACTAAAGATGACAGAAACATGTGTGATATGGTGACGTTTATTATTGTGAGGAATGTTTATGTCAGATCACAGGAGAGTGTTTGCCAGATCACAGGAGAGTGTGCCAGATCACAGGAGTGTGTGTTCCTTCAATCAATGTGGATTGTGTGCTAGGATTTCAATTAACAATTATCAAGAATTGGAAGTAACATTCGAACTGAACAACATATGAGAGTTACTCACAAATCAACAAGCACTTGGTGTACAAGAAGAGGCATAAACAACAAGAATATAGAAAGTAAAATGCACACAACTGTAGCTAGCAGAATACTGTAACCCAACTTATAAATACTATTACAGGTCAGAAGACAGCTTTGAATCACCTAATTTAAATAGACAGGAGGCAACTCTCCAAATACACTTGCTGCCAAATAGAAACAGAGTGTGCATAGAGGCAGGGTCTGTTTAACAGTCCTTATGTGTCTCCATGAAACACTCTCCCTTCATGAAGAGCTAGAGTACAAAATCAACATGAAGGTCCAGTTTATGTTGCATACTCAGTAAACTACCTTCTACAGGCCCTAGCACAACAGATCTGACAAACTGCAGAAAAGGGCTTAATTTGAAAGTGGGAAATATATTGAGGAATTAGTCAGGCAGAGTCTTTCAAGGGTTCTGTCTGATAAATTTAGTGTATAAGTATTCTGCCCTAGACTTCGTTTCCTCGATTTGCAAAAAGCAGATGCTTTATTGCTCGACTCGAGGAAAACCCAAAGAGCAAAGTTGGTTGATGCTGTGGAAAACTTTTTCTTTTGGGAATTAAAACTGGATACTAACTGTTACATTGGTTACATTTCAAAATGTATTGACATATAGAAGATAGGCAACACAAGCAAATGTAATATATAACACAAGTTTCACAGCCTTCAACCTGGTAGCCTTTTAATCACTTGTTCTCTGGTGAAGGACTTTATGTTTTCATTGCTCCATGAAAATAATCTTTCATATCAACAAAAAAAGCACCCTGCTGCAAAAATGTTACTTTGACATGTTTTGAAGAATCTATTGACCCTATTGTCACACACCACCGCTGGTGACGAGGTTTATCTTCCAGACAGCTTTCGTACAGTGAGGATGAACCGCGTCGTGACGAAAGAGCATCACTGCCTTATGTAACATGCAGCTTTGAAATGCACTCCATGATGACAGGCCCTAATATATATATGTTTGGAGTGATCATTTAAAAATATATGAATCCATTTCTTGAAATGGGAAATTTGAGATTTGAAAAAATATATATAATAGAGAGACAACTGGGATTACTAGTTAGTTGTCTCTCCGTCGTGTCTCTGTGATTTTTCATTCCAGCCTGTTGCACAGTGGTCGACCTCAACGAGACAAACGCCACTTCTGCACTGCGACATCAAGACGCAACAGCCAACTCCCTCCTGTGGCGTCATGCTGGGCCACTACAAAAAAACTGTAATCACTATATTCAAATTATGTTACGTAATACTGTCTAATACTGAAACATCCGTCAAACAGTAATCGGACAGTAATCATACAGTAGACCAGATTTACAGGTGTGCATTACAGGGAAAAAATGATAGTTCACATTTAAATTCACATTTTCAGCATTCAGATTTAACAACAATTTTATTCAAGTTTTAATTAGACCAAGAGACATATACAAATGTACCTAGTCTGAAACCAATTTTAAACCCATGTATCTGCTACTTTCACCACAAAAAGGACAGGATGACTGGACCAGACACCAAACTGTATTGTCCAACATTCAACAATCAGTCAGTCCTTCTCTGTGAAAACTGATGACAGGCTCACTTATCAACTGAGGCTGCAGTTTGATATCAGAAAAAAAAGAAAAAAGAAACCAAATCCAGAATAAACATCTCCATCTCTAATCATGTTGCAGCTTGTCTTTTTTGAAGCATTGTTACTACAAGATGTCTTAAGGTTGCATACTATACTGCGTAGTATTAGCAGCAGTAGTATTAAGGTTGCAGGCAGAGGAAAACTAAACAAGTATATTAGCCTGGCTTTGCAGTTAAAACATTACTAATAGTTAATATTATAGTAATAAGGGTGTAAGCAGAGGATGTTGGGGCTGATAGAAGGGCAAATGGGATATTTTTTTTGCTGCCATGTCTGCATCACTATCAACACCTTGAGGTTAACCCAACTTGTTTTTTATTCTCTACATTGCAAGCGGCATGAGCTTTCAGGAGGTGAAAAGCTCCTGCGGGGCAGCACTATAGTCAAAGGTAAAAAGGCTGCTTGCTCTGCTGCGTTTTGTTACCAGACAGGCTGCTGGCCTTGGGAATGAGGCCCGTCCCTGTGTTCGGGCTGTTTCTATCGCCGGGCCTTGGTCCCGCAGCACTAGCAGGAGCTCCGTTTCCCATGCAGCTCTCAGATACGAGAGCCTGTGGCAGACAAAATAGGTTCTGTACCATTATGCTTAGTAAGATTCACACTAAGTCTGACTATGTTGCGGTTGTACTGTCAAATAGCCTATATTCATATATGATGCGCCATATATAATATTAATGAAACATGAAATAATTGGTCAATGAATCGACATCCCTGCTAAGTATGAGTTATACTTATATGATAAGATTAATAGGATTAATTGGCAGTGGAAATAACTGTCCTCAAATATCCTTTTTTTAATGTCTGGAACGATCTTTTCTTTATTGTTGATTATCATGCAGCTATTTCGGCTTCATTTATGAAATGTCTAGTCGATGAAATATCAGAAAACTATAAGAAGAAGAAAAAAATCAATAATAGTGAAAACTAAACAAAATCAAACGTGAATGTGTGTTATTCCTACAAGACGACGTCTGGTTGTAGTAATATTCTCAGATGTGCTCCGGCTTCATATTGCTGTACATGAAATGTGCGTGTACCCGCCTCCCGTCGCTCCCATCAGAGGAGGAAGAGGTGTACGTGCTCAGACACACGCTGATGTCACCCCCCACCCCCCCCAACAACCCCCCACCACGTCTGTCCCCTCTCAATTCATAACCACGCTGTATTCTACAATTAAAACACATCTACATCATGCGGGAGGTTTTGTCACCGTGTGTTGAAAATGGACGCAGACGCAACAGGCTCGCCCTTGAAGGTCATCACTGGGGTTTTTTTCCGCTCTTCCTGTTGCGTATTTCGATGATGTGCGGAAATGCGCGACTTCAAAAATTTAAAAAAAAAAACTTGAGGAGCTGGTGACTCTCAATAGTTTTTTAGTCTTGTTAATTAGCCATTTAGTCTCACAAGTACTTAATGTACCAATAAAACCATGAGTGACGAGCGAGGAGGATGACGTCGGGTTCAGGTCGCGCAGAGCATCCTCCTCATCCTCATCCTCATCACTGTGATCATCATCACTGTAATCACCATCCATGTATGATCGATAAGACATGCGGAGAGTGCGTGGATGAGGGCCGGGTCTTACCTGCTGGTGGGTGTCTGGGTGAGCGCGGAGAGAAGGTGGACGACGAGCGGCGGATGCGGAACAGTCTCCTGTTTCACTGCTGCAGCGCAACGTGACCCTTTAACAAAGCCTCGAGCCGGGGCGGAGCCACCGCGTCACTGTGACGCGACGACGCCGAGCGGCCTGCGGACGTGCGCCGGAAAGCGTCGCCGCAGCTCAGTGGCAAGAATGCAGCATGATTGTGCAACTTTCCGAATGTGGTGGAAAGACACATCACACAGCAGGGACCAACTGTATGGGTTGTTTTTTTTTGTGTGGCATCTACATATGTGATGAAATACAAAGGGATATTACAATTCTATATACAGGTTTTATTGGAACTCATGTTTGGAAGATAAAAACACGAAAAGATCCCACATGCAAAATTTAGCTGTGGCCCCAAATCTGGCCCACACCCAACACGTCCGTTCGGCCCAGATACCACATAGAAAGACGGCACTTACTGTACAGTCCCATCCTGTTCGCCAGATCTGGGCCACAAGCAAGTCAGAGCAATGCCACACGTCACAAACCAAATCAACCAGAACAGGCCCAAATCTTACAGAGAGCACTGGATCTTAGCCAACAAAGGGCCACATTGGCTACTTTAAATGTGGGCCCCTCTAGCCTCACTTCCATTTTCCAGAAGACCAGCAGTGACGCATTGTTGGTTAAAGAGGCCCTCATCCAAATGCTATCAGGGACCAATAAGTTTTGTGCTCTTACTAAAATCAATGATGTGGATGTGCCTAAATCTTGTTCTTTTTCGTGGTGATTATTTTCAACATATCACTGTCACAATGTGTAGAACATATCTCTTTCTTCAAACAATCAAATGCAGGAAAATCCAGCAAATCACTGTATATTAAGAGTTTAATATTCCATCTGTGCTACATTGTATTTACATATTTATTTAAAAATACATCATAACATTACATATAACATCAAATAGCATCCAAAATATTCCTATAAACTTTGAAAAGAGACATTTATAAATAAGGATTTTTGTGACAAAAAAAAAAGCAAGCTCGGAATCACACACCTGAGGCATTATGGGTACACATCAGGGCATACTTGACAAAATAATAATATAATCTGATGATCAGGTAAATGCATGAAGGTGTGATTACTGACGAGGGTTACTGCAGCCTTGGACAATAGAAAAAGCCCTGTATCTATCACAGTGTCACCTGGAGGTAAACAATGTCGTTCATTTTACCCTAACAATCCCAGCTCAGATCTGCAGAGCCATCTTCGGGTCAAAATCAAGGCTGTCTTGGGAAAACCAGTGAGTGCTCCCCTGAGTGTCGTTACGCATGATAAAGTAGAATATGAAGGTGTACACATCTCGATCCCATGTTGTGATGCTTGAATGATTTTCACACAGTACAGGCAGAGACAAATGTCTGCTGCAGCACACTTTGGGCAGTGAAGCACAAGTTTGTGAAAGGTTGTATTGCAGCATGAGTAACACATAGATAGATTTGAACATAAGGTCATTGCACAATTCTTTGTCTCATTCTCCTGAATGATGCTAGGAGGTTTTTTTCTGTCAGCTTCTACCAAAATGCTTTGTTGTCACTCTGTTGAAGGGTTTTGGTTGGACATTTCTTAACTACATATAACTTGTTTAAAAAAAAAAGAAGAAGAAAGAAAAGTGGTCCATTGTGGGGTGAATTTGGTAACAGTTGTACATTGTGTACCAACAGGGCAACCGTGACCAGACGCCGGAAACCTGAAAGAAGATGGACAATAGTGCAATCTTTCTTGCACAACTGTTGAGCGAACACAGTAGGTTTGAAAAGGTGCTCATTGGAGAAAGGCAAACGAGTAAAAATAATAGTGCTCAGTACATCACAAAACAAAAGGGGGGGAGCTGGTGTTTTATACTCACCTGAATCTTTCCCTTCTAAACTATCGATCCAATTAAATCATTATCAGCTATTTCGGCTTTTACTAAATAAGACAAGGCGCACCACACCAGTGTGTAAGGGTGAGTAAGTGTGCAGAAGTACAATTATTTTGACCTTTACCTTTAGTGTGTTAATAGTCATACTGTAAACTCAAGGTCCGTCACACAAACACTTCTCTGCGTGGGCCTTTTTCCTGAGCAGGCTGCAGTGGGAGTGCTGGGCCGGGCAGTGGTACAACTGCGTGAGTTTGTGTGGCGGCGTCCAACTGTGTGTCTGGTGTGGCCGGGGGGCTGAGGAGGGAGTCATAGTCGAAACCTTTAAGAGGCTGCAGAGACAAAGTGAGTCCTCGGCGAGCTTTGGCGGCTCTGTCTGGTCTCTCTCTCAGCTCCAGAATGACCTGGACAGTGACGATGAGCAAAAATCACTTTGCTTGCACATTGAACATGTCTTTAACAATCTGACAACCAAAGTGACCACATCCCCAACATTCATCAGTTACCTCCACAGGCTGGCGCTGCAGCAGAGCGAGGTCGAAAGTTGTTCCATGGAAGAAGGTTTGCCGTTTGAAGCGATCGAGGGTCCTCAGGCGACGGGCGGGGGTCTTGCACAAAAGCTGGATAGACAAAATGGGTAAAGATATGATATGATATCAAACTAGACAAACCTAGATACTGATGCATGCAGTAAATAGTCGGAAGGGCAGCTTTAAGTTTTTTTGAGCACATATATTGTGCCTTGTGAAATTACCTCGGTTATAAGCAAGGCAAAAGGGGGGTTGAAGCTAAGGGGCATTTCGTAGGGAAAAGCCCTCACTTTCCTCAGCATGCCACAGTGGTCTGGTTCTGGAGGCACAGGGAACTGAGGAGAGTTGGAGGTAAATGAAGAGGAAGGTTTTACACCTCTACATGTCAAAACATAACAAGGAAACATGACATTAATCATAAATTAACAACAAACCCATTCAACACCTTTAAATTGAGATAATTAATTTAAAATGCTGTCAGGTTTTCAAAAAACTTACTCCCACTCTAATACACCCAAAAATTGTAAAATCATGAAAAATAAAAGCATCAAATACACTTTACAGTTTTATTTTTCAAGCTCAGCTGTGTCATTGGAAGATTGATTGTGAGTAATACCAGCTTATTATTATGCGAGACATACTGAACCTACTGGCAACAAAGCTCACCTTCCCAGTAACCAATGAGAAAAGCAGAATTCCGAGCGACCACCAATCAGCTGTGTGGTTATAGGGTCCACCACTCAGCACCTCCGGGGCTGCAGAGCAGACAGAGCACGTTTACAGCACTGGACATATTATATATTTGTAAATTATTATATTTAATTGTTAGTATAATATACTAAAATGCACCAAGTGCTTGTATGTTATGTCCCGGGAACTGCAGCTCTGGTAGGAATCAGCTGCAGAGATGGATTCAATATATTTCTCACCCATATATTGGATCGTTCCACAGATAGTAAAGGCTCGTCCTCCTCTCTCCAGGCGACGGGACAAACCAAAGTCAGCCAAGCGGAGGTGTCCTAGAACAGACCATTTTCTCTACATCATTATGAGTACATGACACAAGACCCTGAAAACGGACTTTATCTATTGATGCAGTTACAACTGATTAAATTGATCTAAATGTTCCCATCATAATCTGTTCTCTTTGGGGTATTTAAACAGATACACAGGCTGTTCCCTCTCAGTGCTCACAGATCTACTGACTGACAGCTGTGTACATTCGGGATGTCCGTCTGTGCTTGTCTTGCATAACAGAGCTATGCTGCTCTCTGCTGGGAAGACGTTTTTACTCACCATTGTCCGTCAGCAGAATATTCTCCATCTACAAAAAAATTATGAAGCAGACGGAATTAGACACAATCTGAATTCACCACTCAATTGACTGTTGTAGCTGATTCTCCTGAGCCTTGGATTTCTTCTTCTCATTATTAATTTGTGAGTGATTTTTTGATAGTACACAAGTCTAAGAATAAAATGTAGCCTGTTAGAGCAAACTTTGAGACCAACAACTGCAAATATCTTGTCAGGAAACTGTTATGTAATGTACTTGAAATGTATTGATACATTCCAATAGAATTCTACTTTAATAAAATATAAAGAGAAAAGACAAAGATAATGGTTGAAACATGTGCGTGCCTCAATGAACTGAGTAACATGCGTTTTTTTAATCATCTCATCCCAGTTGTTTGACATGACAGAATAACCGATTTGTCAGTTCGGCCCCTCTCTTACCTTGACATCTCTGTGAATGATCCCAAAGTCATGCAGAAAGCCTGTAAGAAAACAAACAGTTAAGACGACCAAAAATAAAAAAAATTCAGTGAGCCTTTTTCACATCCACCACCCTGTCATGCTACTGCCATTTTAAAAACCCTGCCACTGCCTTGCTGCTGTGGGAGAACCATTGAGAGCTCATCTCATTTTATTTAGACGTCTTCTAATAATTACTTAAAAACATATAACTATTGGAACTTTCGTGTAGACAAGTCTGATCTAAATCTTATTTGAGGAGAAAGGTTAGCCATGTGAAAAAGTGGCAAGAGATAGTATTTAAGCCCCATGGAATTATGTGGTTTTCTGCATTTAACATCATTTGATTTGAACACATTGCTCTTATACTAATAACAAATACTTCTAATCCTTGCGTCTCTTGGATTTAAAAACTGATGGAACATTTTTGGCAGCAATAGCCTCAAACTAGCACTTCCTGTCGCTGCACATCAGATCTGCACAATATTCAGGAGGATTGTTGGACCATTCTACCTACAGACCTGCTGCAGCTCAGACATATTCTTGGGGTGTCTGGTGTGAATGGCTTTCTGAGGTCATTCCACAGCATCTCTGTTGGATTTAGCTCTGTGGTCTGACAGGGCCATTCCTAAAATGTGTATTTTTTTGTGTGAAGGCATTCTCTAGAGGATTTACTTTGATCTTTATGGTGCTGCATCGCAACCACTTCTACTGAGCTATGGTATCTTGATAAGATTTCCCGGCTCAGGCCCAGAGGCAACAAAGCAACCGTCAAATGCACTGCTTGGCCATCTTTTGGAGGGTCAATGCACTGCTTGGCCATCAGTAATAGAATGATTTGATTATTCTGCATAGATGTCATAGCTGAGTGCCATCTTCTAGGGACAGAAGCCACAGAGCTGTTGTGCATCAGCTCCATTTACAGACAATGTCAATATGGAATCTGACTCCTGATTTCAATTAGCTTTTGTTGATGACATTAGCCTTAGGGTTCACAACCAGCACTGAATGTTTGGATGATGTTTTCGGTATGGACATGAATAACAATGATTTGTTTGTTACTGGTTTAAAAAAGATGGTTTTAGTTCATGATTGTGACGATCGGGCCATGTGTTGATACAAATTCATACATAAAAGCAGATAATTCGAAAGGGTTTACTTATCCTTGGAGCGTATACTTACCGAGTGCACATCCCAGCTCCGCTGCAAACACTCGTACCGTATCCTCTGCGAACTGACCGACCATCTGCCAATAGGTGTACAGGTCCCCTGTGCTGCAGTAGTCACACACTGCGGGAGTAGAGACAGCATTAAGACATGCCCCTGTCATGTGATGTGAGTTGTGCAGGGCTAGTGGAGGTCAGCGGGATGTGGAACACAAACTGGTGGAAGAAATTAGGAAAGAGGAGTGTAACCTCGAAGTGAGGACAGAGTGAAACTACCTTCCTCTACAAACCACATAAAGGTGATTTTCTGACGTCTGTTCTTTCAAGCACAAAGTTAAAAAAGATAAAGACACAAAGTTGGTTGGGGGTGCAAAGTGAATAGGTATGTACAGTATGTGGACTAATGGTCTCCTCTCTAATTGGGGATGATAATATTTTTTGATTGCTTTTAAATAAGCCAACATGACAGGAAAGGGAACGGCTATAAACCATATTTATGACTTGAAAGATGTGATTCAGTGATGATTCACAGTAAAGCAGGCAGGGGCATACGTTCTTGAATGTGACACATGTATTCTTGCTGAGCTGCAGCAGTTTTCAACATCGGATCCCCCGGCTAACACGCACTCTCTTTTCACAAGGGGTGGGGGAGCAAACAAATTGGGTCACACTGAGTCACTGAGTCAGTGACTGATTTTGGGGGGGGGGGGGAATACTCTGGAGGAGAAGAAAGGGGGAAAATCAGCTACAGGAAATACAGGCAGTGGTGGTTTGGGGTTGCAGGTTTGTAGGGGTTTGGTGTTTCTAGCTGCTGTAGAAGTGAAAAACACCATGTTGTAGGTGTTGGGTTGGGGATTGTGGGAGGATCCTGTACAGGACTACCAGTGTTGAGGTGGAAAGAAAGTGGAGTGAGGGGTTTTGGATAGTGGATCTGGATTGGATTGGGTCACTAGTCTCTTGCTGACTCACTAATGTAGAGGTGGCGTTGTGTCTGCCAGCAGTCCTGGAGGTCATGGACAAATGGGTGGCAAACCTGACGCTGCGGGCAAAGGTCAGAGGTCAACCTAAAAAAAATTCTCACTTCCGACCATTGATCCAAGGGAAGTCTATGATTCTTTTCTTCAATTCGTTTTCTCAGATATCTGACGAGGTGTAACCCTATTCACAGCATAAGCTTCAGTCTTACCAACATTTAATTCATACTGTGGCTAATATATTCCCATCAACATTAAGATAGTTAATTCATCTGAGATATATAATAATACATCATCCGCTAAAATATATTTTATTTTAATTTTTACCAATTTTTATACCTTCATACTCATAGTTTGGCATTGATTGTGAACAGATTTTCTATCAAGCAGTGATTAATATCAGTTACTCTTGACTCTTGTGTGAACGAATGAGAATAAATTCTAATTGCTTTTGCATTTGACAAATATTTTATTTTTCTTTAAAGGGGATATTGTTGGTGCTGTATTTACCATTTACAAAATCGTCTTTTCAAAGGCATATATTCAGATTTTTCTCAAATCTACAAATGCTTGATGATTTTCAAGGCCTGCTCTTGGTACTTACCTGCACTATGACTTCTTCTTTTGACTGCTCTAAGACCCCAAGTCTCAGAATCTCTGATTTGGGTATAACCTGTTGACCCACAAAAAGACTAGTATGAAATAAGACTGCACAGGACTCAGATAGGAGGATTATGATTCTATCAGTGTGTATGAGGCCTCAGTGACTTCAGGTTTTTGACATGAGGGCAATTTTGACCTTTAAAAACAAATGTATGGTTCATTTTAAGGATATTGTCGTCTTTAAAAATGTTTTGCTATCACAAAACTGCATGTATTTCTTTAACCTTTTGTCTCACGAATCTACAAATAGTTATTTTGTATACGATAGTATTTGCTCATACCACTTTCATGTATTAGTAAACTGGCTGGTCATTCGTGGCTTTGAACACTCACAGAAACCCATTTAAAATGTGGAATTCAGGCAGAAGACTCACTTTGACAGCATATGTTTTCTGTTTGGTCTTGTCCTTAACTTTCAGAATGGGTCCAAATGAACCTTTGGCGATGTAACCCAACACCTGGTGAAGTGAAAAAACACATGTAATCTATAAACAAATCATATCAAGCCTTACGCATTATTATTGGCATCTAATGTTGGGCCTACCTGAAAATGTTCCTGCCCAGGCACAGTTCTGTGGGGGAATTCGGGCAGGAACATACTAATAAACCCTGGCAGGCTCCACTCCGCTCTCAGCTTGTCCGGGCCGATTCCCGCCAACCTCAAGACATGCTCTGGGATGTCAGGTGTCTTGCCGTGGAGCATCCGATGCTGGCCCAGACGCAGGGCGGGTGGGGCCAGGCGACATAGGGCTGCTGGGATCGACAGACCCATGCTGGAGAGGAAGCCACGCCATCCAGATTGGAAGTGCTCATCTTCCTGCCCTTCAGTGGGCCTCTGTAAGGGAGACAGGTGAGAAGGAGGCACCAAGAAGCATTTCCAGTAAAGGTTAGTAGATGGTGCAACAGGTGTAACCAGAAGAAAATAGCGTATGCACTGTAGAGTCATTACCCTGGATGATAGTGGAACATGTCAGTCTGAATTTCCTGTCAGGATCTCAAAGGGCCAACTCCAAAATGACAAACAAGGTTTATCGAGGAACTGTTCATTTTACTGTGGTTGGGCCATATTATGCAAGGCCAAGTATCTGCACTTATCAAAGCCTGCGTGCTAAAAGCAATTTGTTTATACACGACCTTCTGGGATTTCATGGCCCAGAAACTCCTTATCCGACAGAAGTGGTATAAGACATGGAGGATAAAGGGAAGCTTTTCAAAAATATATTTATTTTCCTTATTTAACCAGGGAAAGTTGCCCAAGCATTGCTGCATATTTATTCACACACACCAGGGAGCTGCTGCTTTTGGACTAACTCTGTGGGCCGACTTGAGAAATTAAACATACTGGCAGGGGCAGCAAATAGTTTCATATCAGGGCCATTTCCCCCCCAGCACTGGTCAAACAGATACTGGCATAGTTTTAAAGGCAGTGGAGATATTGCCCTTTGTGTTGTCAGTGTTTTACTTATCATATTGGATTTTTGAGTTTTTCTAGAATTTTATGAATGAAACTGGTTCAAGACACTTTACGCTAGTAGATTTGTGAACAATTTGAGCAAAACTTCTGATACAAACGATGGAAGGGGAAGACTTTCTCTTGTGTAAACCCCTACCAAGGATTTAGTTGAGCTTATTGACCAACGGCTTAGATTCATCCGACTGTTCCTGCTCTCCTATGTGATTTAACAAGAGGGGGGGGGGATGCATAGTGTGTATCCAGTGTGCAGTCACATGGTCACACAAACCCTCTCTCCCCCTGGGCCATGTGCTGCACCACAGGTCTGCTGCTCTGTGGTGCAAGATGTGTGTGTGATCAACCGTGCAGGATGTTATTATCATCTGAGCCAAATCAATGGGACACATGGACAAATCTAGTCACTCAGATGGAAATGAAAAAAAATACCCTCAATGGGATCAGAGGTGGCCAGTGTGAGGATTTAATTCGAACATTGATTGTTATACGGTATTCAATTGCCTATAGATTATAGATGTCAATACCGGAAGCATGGCGATGTTGTCTTCAAAATAAAAGTGTATCAAAAGATAAAAGTGGGCCAACCTACTTTGGAAAACGAATTCATTTTCATGATAGCATCCAGTGTAGTATTAAAAGTTAGTATATGATTGATTACGCAATTTGATAACACTGAAGTTCAATACACTGAATGAAGTCGGTCCTCGTGACTGATAGGCTACCGTCGTTACTACCTGGCGATTTCGGTCACCTAGGCATCGCCATGGAAACAAGGTAGGAGGGACCCCCCTCCCCCTAATGCGTCAGACCGTAGCAACCAGGACTGTGACCGGACTCACCTTCCTGTGTTTACTGCCGTCGGCCCCCATCGGTGTGACAGGACATCAGCATCGTAACCTCCGTCAGCGCGACGTCTGCTACACATCCATCCGCTCACCGTCGCGCGCGCCCTCACGGCAGCATTAACCACGGTCACGTGCACATCACACAGAACCGATTTAAGGCTTTTAACAAGTCAACCGTCAATCTATATCGTTCTGTTTGTTGATCAGGATATCCTGTGCCAAAATCTGAGCGATATGGCGACATAGAAACAAGTTAATCCCGAGCATGGGCAACGTCAGCGCAAATCCGCCCACATCGTTTTTTCATCCAATGAGGCCGCAACCTGGTGGAGTACAGCGCCCCCCCCCAGCAATTCTACAAAGAGACTATCTTCACATCATCTTCTCTATTATTTGCACGACGGATCGCATAGGTTTGCAGAGAACATACAAATGGGGGGGGGGGCGCGGCACACAGTAACATGTGCAGCGGTCTGTAATGATTCTTCTTCAATCAGCCTCTCAATTCTTCAATTCATGTTGCGTCTAAAAATAAACCAGTGCATGCATAATTTCTGCAGCCCCAACATGTCAAGTGAAAACCCCCGGGGCAAAAGCACAGATGAACTCATTTCATGCATGTTGTTGGTATCAGCAGCTGATTGATGAGCTACAAGGAAAGGTGCAACTCAACATGGCGTCAAATGACAGGAAACGCTCAGTAGTTGTCTTGATGGCTTCAGCCTCATCCTAACATCACTTATTTTCCCCCTAAATATTGTCACTAGATCAATGATTCTTCGAACACGGCCGAACGACAAAATAAAGTAAGAATACAATCTTAACCAGGACGTGACAGCGCAAGTGCCTTTTATTTGGGACTAAGAACATAAAAAGCAAACAGTGCCATCCGTACATTTTACTTTCACATAATTTGTTTACCAATGCATGGTCATTTCTGGAAAAATAAACCGAACTGTTGAGCTTTAAATAAACAAGTAGAAAAGGGTTTGTGAACCCATGTGGGAGCATTCAGGGTTAAAGGTGCCTCAGCCTAATGGTGCCTTATTCAGTCATCGTCGTCGAAATCCTTCTTGCCCTGGGGAGGTTTGGGTCCCCCTGCTGGTCTGGCCATGATGATCTGAAAGGAGTAAAAAAAAAAAGAAAAAAAAAAAGCAACCATTTAATCATTTCTGGTCGAGAAGAGGTAGCAGCAGCAGGCTGTGAACTCTGAGGTGGGAGGTTACAAACATGTTAGATATCGGTTAGCGTCAAAGAACAAATGCGCTAACACAAACATGCTGGAGAGATCCTTTTAAATGTTTTCGTTAGAAACAGTTGACAGTTTAAACGCAGGAAAAAAACCAACTAGGCCACAAAATTATTTGCTTAAACTCCTGCACTCAAATGACAATATTTACTATATTTCTTTTAAAGTAAAAGAGTAGATTTAACCGCATGAAGATGCCAAGAAAGGCCATTTATAGTGATGAAATATTCATGAGCACATATGGGGATGTGTGTGCTCCAAGAGAAAGTGCTACACATGGAATTATGCAGCATATGCAATAAATGATTTGACCATTTAAAAGAAAAAAGGGGGGGGGGGGGTCTCCCAAAGTGTGATGGAATACCTATTCTCAGAAACCAGTGCTTTAGGAACACTTTTGAATCCAAGACCTTGCCTTCACATTTACAGTAAGTTAAAAAAAGGAAAACACCACTGAGTCCTTTGATGTAATCAGAGCAGCTTTACTGCCCCTCAGGAGAAAAGCAGGAGACAGACAGTGGACTGAGGACGCAGGCTCATAGTGATGGGAGGACATCTGACTAAGAGAAATGCCCTTTGGACACCACGGCCACCTCAGCCTCCAGAGCGCCACATATGACATTTTTACATGCAACCTGAGGACGTCCACTGCAAGGAAAAATGTTCATGAGTGCATGCAGCATGCCAACACACCATACTGTATCTGTTCTGTGCAGGTTTAGTCTGCGGTCAGTGACACACCTGGTATCATTAAAAAAACACTTGTGAAGTAGCTGAATCCGAGTCTTTGAATCACACCCAGTGTTAGCAGTGACAGGCAAAACCACAAACGTTTCACAACTTCAGTGGCCTGTGAGAGATCGAGTGCATCCGAGTTTTTAGTCAAAAAGAAAAAATCACACGCATTCCAGGACCTACTGACTAGAGGCTGTTTGTGCGCCCTCTAATGGTGAGTTTGAAAATTATCAGGCGCTTCGTCCCAATCGTCCTTGTCCCAGTGGCCGCTCTGCTTGGGAGCCCTGGGTCCCCCTGCAGCCTTAGCCATGATGATCTGGTGCGTATACATGTACACACAAACATTAACTACCCGGCGCCATCATTTCATTCAATAACACTTCACCTGCTGTATATAATCACATTAAAACATTGTTTTTGTAAAGGCTTTGACAGGAGCCCTGTTGGAATAAAAACCAAATCTTTATAATTGAAATGCAACATCCCTCATCATTACATATTTATTCAGCATTATAAACCTCTCCCTCTGTTGTGAACACGTGGAAAGCCTGGAACAGTAAACTATTTGACTGATCTAGAAAATATGTAATGCTCTTAATAATTTGTCACTTTTGTTGTAAACTCTTTTCCTGCTGGGATCTTGCAGGAACGATGAGCCATGATCTGGTCCTCTGAAGTCAACAGGTTAGCTGTGCAGCATATGTTACCATGACGATCTAACCTAGTCAAAAGGTGAGCTAGCTTCATTTTACCAGCAGACCAGAGTTAAGCCTGAAGAGTGCTGGCTAACGCACTAATTCAAAGGCCAGGGCCCAGGTCTGTTAAGAATTATAAATAAATAATACTCTGTACCTACTCCACACTACTTAAAAAAGTAAAAAGTAAATACTGCTGTAAATACTCACACACACTAATTTATTTCAATCCATACAATGCACCATTAAAAATGTTAGCTGTAACCTATAGTGTCCAGCTGTTTTAGACAAGTCAGATAGTAGTGATAGTGACACAAACATGTCATTTACTTGAGTCTTTTCATAAAGTTTGTGGCCAATAAGAAAAAATATGACGTTTGGCTTTTGACAACATAAGAGCCACATAAATCTTGATTATCTGTGTGTTGTGAGTATTTGTGTACACACCTGATCAACTCGAAGTACTGTGATGGCAGCATTGGTGGCCAGTTTGATGCCCCAGTGTTTGACCAGGTATGGCTCCAGGATGCCAGCTTCCAACATGTCCTTTAAAGCGGGGCCTTCTCCCTAAAGACAACATCGCATGAGTGCCATCAGTCAACAGATCCAAAACAGACACACAGCTCAATATGTGCAAAAACAAAAGCAAGGGGTTGCTCTGTATTCAGGAAAACTGAAATGTTCTACAACGTCAGATTCTCAGTTAATTGGTACCAAGACAAAATGTAATCAGTTAAGTAGAATAATCGGCAGCATTTCTGAATGTTAATCGACACTGTAGATGCTCAATTAATTGAATAAAACTAAGGGTGTAATATGTGGTGTCTTTTCTAGCTCAAACCAGACAGGGTTTCTTTCGTGCACATACAGACCTCAATGTCAAAGCCCATGTTTTTGTTTCCCTCGTGATGTGCAGAGTACAGCTTGGAGATGAGCTCACTCCCCTTCACACCAGAGTTCTCAGCGAGTGCACGTGGCAACGCCTCGAAGGCATCAGCAAACTTTTTAATGGCATACTGCTCCAGACCAGGACAGGACTGCAGAGAGGAGGGAAAATAGAAGATGTCATGTTTCAGTCATTTATCAGCTAGTGATGCAGCAAAGTCAAAAAAGAGGCAAAGCCAAGACGAGAGTCTTTATTCTGAATGGGGTCCATTTCAGCTAATCTAATGAAATCTGCTTACCTCTCCGTACGAAGTGAGCTGTTTGGCCAGTTCGATCTCAGTGGCTCCTGCTCCAGGCACCAGTCGCTTGTCCTAGAGACAGTGAATCACACAAACTGTAGGTGTTGTACAGGACAAATGGTAAATGGTAAAAATTAAAGGGGTTCGGCTTAAACTCAAAAATATGTTAATGAATAACCAAATCTGTATTTTCAACGTATGAATAACACTGATTTAAGTATCAACAGTACTCCAACAATATTCCTTGAGAGAAATACAAGGGTTAAAAGGGGAAACTTATCTATCCTGTGGAAAAAGAGGACCACATTTTTGACAGATTGTTCAAATTTATATTTCTCATTAAATTTTAAAAACAAAAAACTAGTGGTGGATTGTGCTGACTCACCCTGACCAGAACCTTGAATGTGTTGACTCCATCATCAACGGCCCTTTCAATGTCATCCAACAGGTTGTCAGTGGAGCCTCTGATCACCACCGTTGAGATGGCACTGTCCTCTTTCTCTGTTGGAAACAATCAAAACCAAAGAAATACATTACTCCAAGAACACATGGAGAAAACAAAAACAAAAAAATCTGGTTTATAATGAAAACTGGAGCAAAGAGTGACTTACCATGTTTGAAGACCACCACCTGCGTGTCCCCCACCTCTGACAGGTACACACTGTCACAGTGACCCATCTCCTCAGGAGTTGGAGCCATCTAAGGAAGCAGAAAAGCATTGTTGTACATGATATAATAATTGTTACAATTATCTGACGGGATGAAACATGACAGCACTCACAATCCTGGGCAGCGCTACAGCTCCCACAGTCCTGCATAACCTCCTGAGGTCCCACTTGGTATTAAGCCTGCAGGCAAAAGGGAGGATTTAAGACAATGACAAAAAAGGTACAATATCATAACGAGTAATGATGAAATTACAGATTTATGCAATATCTGATAACAGTCCCAGAAACACATTTTATAACGAGGACGGACAAGAAGCATTAATCTGAAATCTGAATTTTTAAATGCTGAAATCTCTCCCTCTCCACTGTACTGAGACCACTAGCATCCTCCTCCTGCCCATATGGTTTCAAACTATGTGCCTGGACAAAATGTTGATGAAACGTTTAATTTTAAAAAGGAGGAAACTCTTCTGTCCATCAAGCTCCAATCACAATTACTAATTACCAGTGTCAGGGGTTACAAGGGGTCCTCTCGATCTTACCTCACAACCATGAGCTTGTACTTGTTGGCGTAGTGCAGCGCCATGTCAGCCACTTTCCCCCCAGTCACCACCATGTTTGCGCCAGACTCCTTGATGGCCTTCACCTGAGCCTCCATCATGTCCTCCTCTCCCTTGCTGAAGTCCATGAGCTCCTTTGCATTGTTAATCAGGACTGTGCCCTATGAGACAGAGGAGACCGTCACTGTGAGCACCATTAAAATCATACTCTCTTGTCTTTACATCTAAAGCCGCAAAGGTGACTCACAAACTTGCTCTTAGTTGAATGACGTTTTAAATAAAACTTTGCAATCAAGTTTATAAAAATACAACTCTATCCTCCAATCTTTGGGAGGTAAAACAGATTCATACAGGAAACTACAGCATGCTAAAGATTTTAGTTGTAGTTGGTCAGATGTCTCTAAAGAATCAAAGAGAGACTTGTTCATTACCTTGGTCTCTGTCACTGTGCAGTCAAAGGGGCAGGAGAAGATGGCAATCTTTGCGTCTTTAACAGATGTGACGTCTCCCTCTGCCTCCTTCTTGAAGATCATTCCATGTAGCATGGTGGACGCTGACACCCCACAACCCTGAAAACACCATAGACATTACCTTAGACACAAACAACACACCGACAGAAAACACAGTCAGTGGATGAGGCTACTTACCAAAATCTTGCATACTCTGACGCTATCAACATTGAAATTGCCAGACTCTGGGAAGATGGACACTGTAGACACAGATCGGTAAAGAAATACAAAATGAATGTTGTCATCGAGTGACAGCTGACAGCCCCAATTTGGTTTAGGTAGCCTGGACTGCTGACTCACCACAGGCCTCTGCGATGAGGCCGGCGAGGAAGTCTTCATTGCCGTACTGTTTGCTCATTACTGCTGTTCGGATAAGGGATGTGGCCTCCTTCACATCATGGAGGTTCTTGGCTGAGGAACATACGCAGTCTGGCAGGATCTCCAGAGCCTTCTTACATGCCATCTCATAGCCTTCAATCACCTGAGGTGAAGATACATTCACATTTTAGCAGACTGCTACTAAATGGCTCTAACAAACATCAATAAATCTTGATGATTACTGCCAATAGTTTGAAATTATATCATCATATAATCTACATGGCACATATGTACATCTGTTTACCTCTGACACAGACAGGCCCATCCTGAGCAGCTCTTCAGCCAGTTCAAGCAGAGCCCCGGCAAACACCAGGACAAAGTTTGTTCCGTCTCCGACCTCCTGCTCTTGCATGTGCGACGCCATCACAATCATTTTGGCTGCTGGATGCTGCACCTGTAAATCAGTTGACATTCAAGAAGCAGTTAAATTCCCTCAAATACATATCATGCCAGTGTGCAGTATGTTACACCAACAAATATTATTTCCCCTCACCTCAAGTTCTCTGAGAATCGTTGCAGCATCATTGGTGACAAACAGCTTCTCCAAGTGGTTGATGACCATTTTGTTCATACCTGAAGGACATAAATATTAGAAATTAGCCATTGCTGATTGTGCCGTCTCTTCGTAATACGTTTTAACAGGTCAACACATACAAAGAGACTTAATACAAATATATATATATATACAGTATATATAGGGCACTTACCATTTGGCCCGTAGGCAGTACGAGTGGTCTGAGAAAGCTCCTTGCAGGCTCTGATGTTACGAAAGACAGCCTCTTCAAGCCCTGTGTAGTGCTGCAGCAGACATCACAATAATCATTCAATATTAAATTTCAACAGTGTCAAACCTGCAGTTGTTTAAAATGCTGATCAATGACTAAAGGAAATGAAAAACATTTTTATTGGATTTATCGAGGTGTGTGTGTGAATATGCAGGGCAAACGACTTCCAATGGCACAGTCAGATGTAAGGTGTGGCGAAGCCCCAAAAGGAATCAGCATCAGCATCTCTTGAGCTGAGCTGACCATCAAAGCCTTAACAATGACCGATGGCTTAACGCTAACTGGGTGTGACTGTTATCACTTTCTAAAATACGCAGCATTATAAAATGCTATAGTGGACGGCTCAAGACGCAGACACCAGTCTTTAGTGCGTGCTAACAGGAACCCCGAGTACAGGAACTGCGAGCGGCCTGGCTGCTTCTAGAACTCTCCCACATGACTGCGAATGAACGTGCTAAAGTTAGCTAGCTAGCATGCTAGCTCACAATAATTCACTCAAATGCTAACCAGCTACTCCGACACGCGGATTAAACCTCACCTTGGCGCCATCCTTCAACATTTGGGCAAAGCCCGGAGCTTTGGGTACGTGGAGTGCCATTTTCCGATGTGTAGCAGCCCCGGGATCTTGGACAAGGTAGCCGCGGCGTGGGTTCAGCTCTGGGTACAAAGCCGGAGAGACTGAGGTGGAGCTACTTCAGCGAGGCGTGGGGCTAACGACGGGAAACAACAAGGGACAAACTGAGCCACTCGCGTTTACCCTGCCGTGACGATGATACACCACTGGGGGGTGCTGGTTTATATGGGTGGATGGATATTCCAAAAAAATCTAATGTTTACTATTCCATAGATATAACCAGCTGGGGAAGAGACACCTAGACCATTTACTTACACGTCAATGCAGTTATACTACTATTTACAAACTGCAGCAACTGAAAGCATCAAATATAAATGTGAAACATTATGTGTAAAGGAGAGGACTATACTGTACTAATAGATCACTGGATGATAGTTGAGGCCAAGGGTGGATTACAAACCTTAAAGGGGCCCCTTATACCCCAGCAGAGCCGTCTCAGAACCCCAGGATCTCTATATGTATCACATGGGACCACATAATTGAAATAATTGCAGAAATTTGTTAGAAATTTGCTCCACTGAAGAACTATATCACCCATGTCAGGTCCTTCCTCCTGTGACCCTGGTCTTGTAACCTTTTGACAAAAACCTTATTTTGAAACCCGAACTGTTTGGCTTTATATTGTGATTATTCGTTGTAAAGTGATTTATGATAAATGTGAGACACAAAAACAACAGAAAATAAGAAGCAAATTGCTATTATTCCATCAGAGGAGTACTGTAAGGCTGCAACCAGTAGATATTCTGGTTATCAGTATACCTGACAAATAATGTCTTTCAGAATGTAATGATTGTTTTGTCTGTGAAGTGCCAGATGATAAAGTTAAAAAAATGCCAATCATTCGCTGAAGATGAAACCAGCAAATATTCATAGATAAGAAACTGATACTGTATATTTACCAGCTGATTGGTACAGCTGCTCAGTGCCAAGCTGTATAGTAGTTTCATTTATAACAATGTGTTTATTTTTCTATTCATGTGTTGAAATAATACAAAAACAATGCCATTTTGAGACAGTGTAGAGATTTTATGAAGTGACATCAATAGCAATCATGTTAAAAGGAAGGTATTATTCTGTTTTACTAACAGCCCAGATCACACGTGTAACAATAACGAAATAAAGACAAGAAATTTGGGTTCATGAAAATTACAGGTTTTATTGGGTGTTTTTTTTTTCCACACTGGAACACAATGTCTCGCTTTGGCAGGTGAGAGACGTTTTGCTTCATTTGAGGCTGTTTGCTTGACATTAATAACCTCCGGGATGTGGCTTCATAACACCATCAGGCAATGAGCCATTACATCTTCCCCATCACATCATAGGATGATTTATGCGTACACTATTTGCGCATGAATCATCCACAGGCCATCACAAATGTTGAAGGAAAGTATTGAAAAAAAGAAAAGAAAATATCCCATTCAAATCTGTCTTCTATATAAAAAGTCCCCTTTCATAGAAAATGCACTATACAATTTGGTATAATCAAATGACAATTCAAAAAAAGGCAGAACAAATGTTAGTAACATTATTGCATTCATATAAAATAGAGGAAAGTGCATCTTCCCTTCGTCAGTCAGTAAATTTAGTGTTAGTTCTGCAGATGCACTTTTGCTCTCATGCAGCATTTCTTTTAAATTACATTTCAGAAACTAGTCAAAAGTTTCTATGCAGAGAGTAAATACAAAAAACAATATTAGTATTTCAAAATGTAACTAGGACATTTGGTTGAAGCAGCTATGACACACGTACATACGCAATACAGAAATCCCTTTGGTAGCTACAATGAGGATATCTTACCCACGACTAGCTAACTGGAGCCGTGTAAACAACAATTACACACTATAGATGCTGCTTCCTACACAGAGCATAAATAGAAGAAAAAAAGTGTCCATGTAACAGTCTCTCAGATTCATGACAACAATACATGTAAATCTAACAGTGACGCCCTTATAAAATGATATATGTGAAACATGGCTACAGAGGTCCTGTGTTTTTACATACACACATGCATGTAGTTCAGTTGGGTTTTCGAATAGTGTTCACAGCTGTGTTGGCCCAACCCCCCAATGTGTCTGAGAGGTGCGTGGCTCGACGTGTGAGGTTGGAGCGACTGAGTTTCCCGCTGGGGTCCAGCTTTCTCATCAACGTTCCACCGCAATGCTCCCGTATACTGGGTCTGCAAGAGAAAATAATTACTGTAGAAAGCATACACACATACACACAGAGGAAAGGAAATTGTGTTTTTTCACAAGTTCTTAGACTATTATTCATTTAAAGAAAAAAAACTATTATATTATTTTTCTTCTGTAAAATTGGTCTTCTTTGCTTGTTGTTGTTGCTGGTTTGTACTATTAATGTCATGCACTTTAAGCAATAGCTGAATTTTGGACAAATGAAAAATTGCTATATCAAGTTATCAAGCTGTCTTATATTAACATTATCACCTTCTTAAATTACAAAATAAAAGCAAATGTTGCAGCAAATGTTGACTTCAGGATCAGGATTCACTGTTTCTTAACTGTTCATCCCGAAAAATGATTCTCCAGACTTCTAAAACAACGTGACATTGGTCGTTATCATTATCTATATAGGGCCGTAATCATTTGCTTGACGTGATTTCCAATTTTTAAGGCTTGCAGACACACTGGTAAGTAGCACAAAAGTATTTAAAAACTGATAAATTGACAGAATGAGTGAACATATAAAGCACAGCGTAGTAAAGGAAGAAGGAAGTGTGAGTCTGATAGCGATGAAGATCATCCTTTGCTTGTATTTATCAGTTATTAAAAAAAGGAGAAGCTTTTCATTGCAACTGTTAAGAGATTTTTATCAATTTCATGCCATCGCTGCCATGCGTTACGATTCAGAGCATTTATTTCCATATAGCAAATTTGTTTTGATGTTTGAAGTTACCTTCTTCCCTACTCCGCAATAAGGGAATAGTTGAACTTCCTGTTGTAGGGGGAAAACAAACTGTATAAATTCCTTCACAAAGAGCTTTAGACAGTGAGGGAAGAATTCGGCTGCATGAAATTCACACTGATAACAGACAAGGTCACTGTTCATGTGCCTTCCTGCTTTTCGCAGAGTACCCAACTCTTTATGGACGCTTCAACATTTCAAATGTCAACACAGGAAGTGATGCAAATACTTCCTGTAAAACACTGACAAAACACATTTTTGTCATGTCATCTGGCCCCAATTTCCACACCCATACCCTCTCCTCCTTTCGTCTCCCCAAACTCCCTCCCTCCCTCCTTATCCGAATACCAGAAACACAGACCCAGTTTCAAACTGAGGCGGGAAGAATGTGTGCCGGGGGGAGGGGGACACTGGGATTCTTTAGGTGGGAGTGTGAGGAGGCTGTTTGATTCTGTGGTCGGCTTCATGCAGAATACGTATGAATATAAGGAAATGGACCAGTAGAATCCTCAAATACATCCAAAATTGACAAACAGAAACAGCTGTGAACCTGCTTTAAACTATCATGCATTACACACAACAACAACAAAAACAAGTACACCCGCCCCCCACAAAATGGCATTTCTGATTGGTGAGATGAATGAACAAAGATATTTCAAATGACTACAAACCTAGTCGTAAATCATAAATAGATTTAGCTCAAAATGAAGATGCTTTACCTGTCGTCTCTGCCGATCATGTCATCGAAGGCCCTGGACAGACGCTTGAGCCTCCTGAGTCCGCTGGACACAGACTCCAGATCTCTGTCGAATTTTCTATTACAGCAGAGAAGACAAACGGTCAGAGCAGGGGAAAACAGACCCAAAAGAAACAATCAAGGAATAAAATATGATCATGAATAATAATGATAAGAAAAGGACTCACAGCCTCTGGTTCTGTGTGTTGGGTGAGGCAAAAGGACTTCGCAACGCAGCCATTCGGACCAGCTGCCTCCTGCCGCCTCCTGTTTTCACCCCCCGTACACCAGCCTCTGGGGTCTTTCTCCCCCTAGAGCCTGGAGTACGTCCAGGTGTGGCTGCCGCCCTGGGGGTGCGTCTGGGGGTCGCAGCTCGGGCCGGTGTACGCCGTGGAGTGCGAGAAGTTGAGGCACCAGCTTCTTCCCCATCACACGTTTGGCCTGGAGTCGCAACCAAACATTCCTCCCGTACAAACTGTCTAGTCCTCTGCAGCTTCTGGGAGGGGGAGAAAAGGGACCCAAAGGAAGAGAAGGATGATAATGAGGAGGGGGCAAATGACTTAACTGTTTTTGATCCACATTGCATCAAAAATTATACTCCCCTAGATTCAGCCAAAGTAGAACTATACCTGGCACACTTCAGTGATGGAGTTCCGAGCACTGCGAGTAAGTTTGTGGACTTTGCTGGGTTTTGGTTGCTCCTTTGCGGTTTCCCATGTGGGATTCTCAGGGAGGGAGTTGGTCTGGACAGAGCGTAGCGGGAGCCGCTTGCGCAGAGACATTCGCAGGGAGTTGAGTGAAGACGAGGACCGGAGCTTGCGGAAACGGTCTGGGGCTTCCGGGGAGCTCTCTGCCCCATCGGACTCATCCAGGACTGTATGTGCTCGCCATACTCCCACCACAGCTTTACCAACTCCATCCATCACTGAAGACGCCATGCTGACCAAGCTGAGGTAAGATAACAAAACACAGTATATATGACAATGTATTTTAAAACAGAAAACTTGAAGGAAATAAATATGTAGGTGAGTAATACATGCATTTCTCAATTTTCTTAATAGTAGATACAGCCACTATGTATTGTTCACTTTGTGACGACCCCCGCCCCTTCTGCTCTGTCGTCCTGTTTGTCTGTCTGCATTTCAGGTATCTTGTAGCCGGTGTTCCCAGTGGGTATAAGACTCGGCCTTTCGCAGGCAGTCTCACTTTCACCTTTCTAGGGATCAGTTGCTTTGCGTGGCTTTAGCTTTCACTTGTTTTTTTGCTCAAGTTTGCACATACACTTCCACTCACATCCCACACTACTGATTCTACTGACAGACACACTCCAGGAATTAAGGTTTTGGTGGATTTTCATTATTTAGGTTTGTTTAAATAAATTCTATATAATTGGCAAAATGGTGTGTTGCCCACTTTTGTCGTGGCCTTTTGAGCCGGGTTGTAACAATGTGTTACTTTTACAGTAATAAGCTGCGCTTACCACCGTTTACTTTTGTGATATATAAAGTTAATTTGAGAAAAATAAAGATATTTAAATTGAAATGAATTACAATAATTGAGTCAGGTTTTACTCATGTTATTTTTCTTTCCTCTGTTTCACGTGAGTGTAAAATTGAACCTTAAAGATAGGTTGGGTAGGAAAACACATTTTGTGCAACAATAGATTCATCACAGATGCCAATTGTTAGTTGCAGTTACGTTCGGCGTTACTAACTACTGACTTCGCCCCAAAAAGTAACCTTAAGTGCATCATGTATTATTTCCATTTAGGTGCATGAAATAATAAGTAACAGTGCATTAACATTGAAGGTTTTGCACATAACAGTATCATTCAAATACATATCAAATAAGTTGTTTTTTGTTCATTATAATAACAGTCACATTTAACACGATAGTTAAAATATAACATTAGATAGAAATACCCAGACATTAAGGAGAATGGAGCAAAACAACGCTGTTCCGTGTCTAATGTCTGAGGAGGACTCCTGCCCTTTGTAACGGGACCGACTCAGGTTATCAGGCCCGTGGCGAACAGAAACGAGGGCTGCTGTTCCCATGACGACACCGGCCCATTTTGTGAAGTAACGACGTTAGCTCGACAACGTTCGCGCTGAATTTGTATCCACGTTTCAATCAAGTGAACAGAGACGAAAAGGAAGCCGGACAGTTCACCTGAGAGTTGTGAGATCGTCTGTCCTCCGTCGTGCTTTTGTTGCCTCCTGCTGCTGCTGCTGCTCCTTCTTTCTTCCTCTGTTTGAATTTGGCGGCGGACCGCAGGACGCACGCACACTGCAGGCGCGCGCACGCACCATCACGCCCTTCACGTAAAGCGTGCTCAGTGACGTAAATACGCTACGTCTCGTCGGCGCGCCCGTAAAGTTTTTTCCTTTTTAATGCAATTTTTTAATTTGTTAATTAACCCCCAATTTATTTCAGTGTCTTGATACTGTCGTAGAAAGTTCTCCTCTCTTGTGTAAGAGACTGTGCATGGCGCACTGTGCGAGGCCATCTTATCAAAAGCAGGTCAGGTCACTGTCTCTGGATGTCATATAGTCTTCAATTAAACATTCTGATAAGGAGCCATTCCATCTGTTTGATGACGACATGACTCCACCACGCTGACCAGGAACGGGAGGGTTTTTGGGACATCAGGCATCTTTGTACGAACCAGATATCCCCTCAATGTTGAGCTCCTGTAATAAATACTTCTGCTTAAGACATCTACGATTTCCTTCTTCCTGATTCAACCGCATCAATTTTTCTCTGACAGATACAATATGATAAATAAGGAAGAAGGGCAACTGAATAGATAAATGATGAGCAAGAGATAAATGAAATGAAAAGGGCTGGCGCTTGTTCTCTAAACCACAGTAAACCTTGCCAGTACCAGGACCCTGAAACCAAAGCAGATACATTTATAGAAAATTTTAATTTTTTGTTCATCTACCTATTTTAAGATACATTCTGTTTCCCTTTTTGTGATATGAGTACACTACAATATATAAATGAATAGTTTTCATAATGAAGCTCTTCATTTTTTTTATAGTCACAAAGAAAAGTGATCAAATTTGAATTATTTTTACGAAAATGAATTTTGTCGTTAAAAATACAGTTGAATTTAAACTAAAGATAGCATCCAGATAGATGAGCAGACTGTGTACCATAAGTAACACTTTTTTAGTTATAATCTAACGCAATCCAATAGTCCAGCAATAAAGCTTGTCTTTGTGAAGTTTATAATATCTCATTTTTATTGGCTTGACATGACAGATGTTGATTCAACTTGGTTTGAGACCAGTCGTATTGTTGGATTATTGGTTATCGAGAAATGTTACAGATATATTTTTCCACTCAAGTTACAAGGAGAACAGCATGTGGCAGATATAATCTAACAAGGTGCGTTAGAGGAGTGTCTTCATGTCAAGCCGTTGATTTTTTATTGTGTGGGATTGTCCAAATTGTTTTTCCTGTTAGATCATCATAATACTTTCTTTATGGAAAAAAAATCCTCAATAACAAAACAACAACACATTTTCACATGTGATATTCCACAATTACCATTAGTTATCCCCAAATGCCTTTATTTTAGATTAACACCCATTGATACTGATGTAGTCAAGAATAAGTTAATATTTCATTATGTCTATATTGTCAACCCTATCTTCCTCTCTTATCATGACAAAGTCATTAAATAGTGAAAGACAGCCAGGCCCATATCTTACATTATTTAATGTTCAAAGAGTTTGGCATAGTCTCAAGATATGGAAAACTGTACGCAATTGTTTGTTGTTGATTGTTTAATATTGTCAGCAGCTTAGGTTTTACCTTGATGTTTTTATTCCTCTGTGAAATATAGACTCTAAATACCTGTTTATTAATTAAATTAAACAAATAACTTCATATGATAAATACACAACTATTGACACCAATAGAACAAAGACACTGTGTCTCTAAATAGCATTGGTTATTTGTTCATTGTCACATGCAGTAAATCTTGTCATTTTCCCACATTAATATTTAATTTAGTCTTTGCACACTTACTCTAAAAATGTCCTCACCCTGGAGACAGAGGGAGTTAAAGTGTCCAGCAGATGTCACTGCAGACCTGCTTGTGAAAGGCTTCCAAGAACAAGTGCTTTGGTTTGGTTTGGTTTGGTCAAAAACCCAGAAAAACATTCCACCTCCTCATATTTTGATATTAGCACAAAGCGGTTGATGTAGCTGCAAATGACATCTGACAATTTCCCAATGTTGATTAATAAGACATTTACACAGTTAATGATGACTGACTTTTTGATACAATGGTAGCCAACTGAAAAGTCTGACATAGAAAAGGACCAGCTGAGTACATTCTTGAGTGGCGATTCCCAAGCACAAGGCATAACCCAGCAGCCTTTTTTTTTCCACAATAAAAGATGTGACTCAGACAATAAGCTTGTCCTTGTACTGTACATTTGATCACCCCTTGAAGCCAATTTCACACCTGCATTCATTCCTCATCTGGTATTGCAGTGTTTTATGTGAACTTGTTAAATGTTTCTTTATTGGTATACACAAAGCTCTAGACCTTGACCCCCATGACACGGTAGTCCCTGTCCTTTTTCATCTCATTCAGAGTAAATGTATAACACGATTTTAACGAGCCTCCATTGTATTGTTGAGTCAGGAGTTAAAGTTCAGTGCAGAACTAGACACCAAGAGTTGGACTCTGTCAGTTCTGTGACGAACATTCATTAAAAAAAATAAAAATCAAATAGGATTGATTAAAGTTCATATTCTTTAAAAAATATAAATTTTCTTTTCTTTTAGCTTATAACATAACAGTTATGAGCCATGTAGATATTTGTTAGGTCCTTTCTGGCCATTCTGGCTAAGCTAAACTCCGCAGCTCGGGTTTCTTCAGACTTTCAGCACAAATAAATGAAACGCTTTCCCTAAAATGTTTAACCTCTCCCCCCTCCCCCCAAAAAACGTTAAATATAATCTAAAATTGAATACTGGGCTATATAAATGGGTATTCCCAGTCTGTTGCACTCGGTTGAGAGGGGTGATGTCTTCATGGCTTCATTTGGTGAAGTAGAGAAGACCAGAAGATCAGACACTACTTGCAGCACTGTCAAGAAACACAAAGCATTAGTGGGTTCAGTTTGTACTGTGCCAGAGTCAGTCCCTGAGACAAATGTCCATGCGTTTTTGTATATGTTACCTTTGTGATTCTGCTCCAGCGTGAGAACACAGCGAGAAGCCCAGTAAGGAATACCACCACCAACCCTGCTATCATGGGCATCAGTGGAAACTTAATGACCTTTTCTGCAGATGAGGAAGAAAGTGAACAGCACATTTTTTCTTACTTCTTATCATTTCATGTGCTGATTACACTATCAATACAATTTCAAATTGTACACTGAGATGAATTGTGGCATCACTGACTGTGTGAACCGACCTGTTACTGTGACTTGGTAGTACTTGCTGTGTTCTCCATAGACTGGAGAGTTCGCTGTGCACTGATACGTGCCTGCATGCAGACTTTTCTTTGCGCCGTTTGCACTCAGCTGGCTCGTAAAGCCGTCATTGGCCAACGTGAAGCCACCTGCTATTAGATCCACTTCGCTTCCATTCAGTGACCACAATACAGATGAGACTGCAGGATTGGCCCAGATATCACACCGCAGGACTAGCACTGCCTCCTCCTCTACGATAATGTCCTCTGACCCGCAGAGCTGTGGTTGATCTGAAGAGAAACATGACAGAGAACATATAAATACAAATACAGAGATGTTTGGCTCATAAGGCCATGACAAACAGCATGTTCTTTTAGCCACTAAAGGCATGGCTCTATGCATGGCAATGTAATTATGTATGTCTGTTGGTCCACCACTTTGCCCCAGACGGTAATATGTCAGATTGTCATGATCTGACACAATCGTTAAGACAATTCTCTCAAAACCATTGACCAACATTGTCATCCATCGCATGGCTCAAAAATCAGTAAAAACAAAACAAAACTAAATATCACTTATTCATATTAATACCAGTATTTATCTGAAAGGACTCACATGTGACATTCAGGGTGACCGAGGCACTAACTGTGGCATTTCCGCCCAGGTGGCAGGTGAACGTGGCACCGTTATCGTCATGGATGATGGGTGTAACACACACGCTGCTGCGTCCCTTTCTATTTTCTTCTTTTAGACTGACGACAGCGCCATTCCTCAGCCACACCAGCTCTTCATCAGCCTGAGTGTCAGAGCCGCTGTCAGGCAGGCAGAGCAGGGACACAGTCTTCTTCAGCTCTGTCTGTATAACACCATCACTGCTGACTTCTGGGTCAGAATGGATATGGACACCTTAGGAATGATACAAGTTTTAAGGGGTCACTAAGTGAAGCAGTGAAAACTTGAGATTGCACAAAAGTGGTGAGGAAAAAAGGTCATATTTGAATAATTCAAATGAAGCTAGATAAATTGTAAGTGACCTGAATTGTAAATCAGACAACCTTACCCAATGTCAGGGTTGCACAGCAGAGGAGTAAATGGAAAAGAAGGGGTCTGAACGTCAACTTCATTTCACTGGAAGAAAAGCAAAGATCGTCAGAAGAGCACCCATACAGAGTTTATTTAAATTCTTCATTTAATCTATATTCACCAAACTTCAGCACTCTTCAACAGAAAAATACATTTAGTCGCTAAAGTTAGTCTTAAGTGGAAGTCGTTTGAATTAATTTCTCTCATCTGTCATACTTAATAATACAATAACACTTTAATTTGTCTGTCAGCTGATTAACGTTTCTCTATGAAGAGACTGTGCCCTTATTTTATAAAATTATTGAAAAAGGAGTGGAGAAAAATGAGAGAGAAAAAGCTACTATTCCTCTGCTGCTGACATCTAACAAGAAATATGTCAATAGAAGGAAGCAGTAGTAAAAACCCTCTAAATAACAGTTTTGAAAGACCTTCCTCCAAAAGATTCAGATAGACTTTCTGCAAAGCTACATTTTGTATGCTACACACTGGCATGTATTACTTCAAGATAATAGCAGCATAAAATGTGATTGCAGCAAACATGATCTATACTCACGAAACACACTAAAATGAATGATAACTTTGTATATTCATATGGAAAATATTTACATTTTGAGATGGTTAAGTGGCACTTACCTGGCAATGAATGATTTCTCCTAATTCTTGTCTGTGTTTTATTGCTGATGTTACCTCTGTGTGAATTTGAGAATGTTGAGGACTGTCACAACCTTCGGTAGCTCTTATATGCTTCTCATGCAGATGAGGGCACTTTTATAACTTACCCCGCTTGTTGCTAAATGGCTTTCTCATCAGTCTACTTGCCTATTCCTGTCAACACCCTTTAAATCTTCCCACTACTCATCTCTCTCTCTCTCTCTCTCTCTCCCATAAAGTTTTTATTGGCTATAGTCATAATGATGGCACTATAATGTGTTGGTTGTGGATGAAAGGATAAAAAACACCATTCATTTCATATTTGATTTCCAAAGTTAATGGTTTTTAAAGTCCAATATGCAGTGGTGATTCAGTTCAAAAGATAGCACCTCAAAAGTAAAACGTTTCTACATTTGTACTTTAAGCTTCAAAATTTAATTCTATTCAATGTAAAGATCATGATTTTGTTCCAATTCTGGTATCAAGGACATTACAATGTTTTTTGATAGTACACTGATATTATTTGATACATGCAGCCTAATAACTGCAATGCACACACATAGTAAGCACACACATAGTTGTATAAGGGCCACATACTCCACAATAATACACCTACATACTTAAATTCATATATTCATTCATATGAATGTAATGTATTCTTACATTCATACTCATACACATTCTGAAGTTATGGATGCATTTGTATCTAAGTATATAGGTAAGTGCATAATTGTGTGCACACATATGCAAGTAGATTCTAACCAAATGTAATACATGTACAGTTTGAGACTGCCTGATTTTCAGCTTCAAGATTAAGTTTAAATGTGTCATACGTGCATAAGAATACATCTGAGCAACACGTTAATTTAATGGACTGCAAAATTGTCAGATCATGGGATTATGGGTCAGTGATATTATACGCCTATTAACTATTAAGCATTCACATGGTCCGTGATCTTTTATTTTGCCAGCTTTCCTTTCAGCGTTTTTCAGCTCCAACTGTTTCTTTTATCGCATATTGAGAGAGGGGCTTTGCTAAATGTACACACAGCAGCGCTTATTTCATTAATTATTTAAATCTTCTGATTCGGCTTTGTGATGTTAAGTAGCCTTATTAACCTTAAATGTTTTTTTCTGCACAGCAAACGGTTGAGCTGCCTCACACAGATGCCGCCATCAATCATTGGGAGTAAAGTGACAGTGTGTGTGTATGTGCATGTTTCCAGCTGCCCTCCCTCTCTTACCCACTAGAGAGAGGCATTGATCAAGTGAAGAGGGTTTCTTCAGCCGCAGTCAGTCAATGAGTCCAACAGCTTATGAATTTGATCATTCATGTTTTTCATTCAGGAGTCTTTCAGTATCTCAGTGTGATGCATCTACACCCTTTGATTAAGGTATGTGTAGGTTCTTACTATAACTAATCGTAACTAATATTTCATTTCATTAGTTGTAAGATTATTTTTCCAAAAATATATCTATTTTATTTCAATTTGTTTGTTTATTTGACAGTAAAAGAGCACATTAAGGAACTTTAATATTAACTACCAAACTTAAATATGCCAGAGTTAGCAAGAATGCCAATTTAGTGATGTCTGTCATGTTGCCAGGGGAATTTCTATGGTGGTCATGCGTGTTAATATACAACAGAACATTTCAGAAAAAACAGCAACATTTTAGTAAACACAAAGTTTCACAAAGCACACACACACATTTCAGAAAATGTTGGTTTTTCCTCTCTCCCAAGAGAGCTCACAATTTAAGTTTCTTTAACAGTTAGGCCTGTATCTGTTTTTAGTCTTTGACAGCTTCTTATACCTTCTCTGTGAATAAATCTCATTTGTTTTTGACTGAGCATGCATTGGAGTTTTTTCTTTTTAAAGTTTGTTCGTAATATTCAGTCTTTGTCAGCTTCTTATACCTGCACTTAAAAAAATATTGCTATATGATGTTGCACAATTGACTAGCTAGTAACCTATTTACTCAACAGACTTAACCCCATCTACCCACAACACACACACACACACACACACACACACACACACACACACACACACACACACACACACACACACACAGGGGTGTCTTCAGTTTTTACTATGTAAACTGATTGATGTTTGTGTCTCGTGTCATACTAAATGTCAATAAGTGTTTGATGATGTAGCTAGAGTTGAGTATGTTGAAGACAGAAGCTGCTGAATAATTGCTTACGTTACTGAGCTCTGTGGTCCAATGCAGCTCAGTGAGCAGAGGATGGCATGAATAAAGTCAGTGGTCAAAGTACAGTTAGAGGCAGATAAGATCAGTGGCCAATACTTGTTTCAGGCACAAACATAAAACATGCACCTGTAACCTGTAAAACATGTTAGTAATTAATCAAAGCCTGCAGCATTTATGCCATCAGAGCTCCTTGTGTGTAGAGTGCAAACAGGCATTCTTCATCAGATTACTGTTGAGCCCTGCAAGAACACACACACACACACACACACACACACACACACACACACACACACACACTCCATATGTTAATGAAACATGTTCAAAAAGTCTTCACCAACTTACTCACTCAATCACTATCTATTAACAACAAACATTCATCAGCCCTGCTCTGACCCTCATCAGTCTCTTTTTTCTTTTCATCACTCCCGTATTCATTCTCCCATTTAATCAATAACTTTCAAGAAGTGCATGTGCTTGTGTAACTAAACCCATATCTGCTGCCCCGCTTAACTTTGCTCTCTCTTTCCCCACTCCCTCCCTTCCTCCCTCCCTCCCATGTCCCGTAGCTTTTCTCCCCCTTCTCTCTCGCATCTGTCTTCTTTCCCTGTGTTTGAATGGAGAAGCCGGGTTCCCCGGAACCTGCACCACCCTCGCCGGGCCCGGCGCCCACTGCTGGGTTGCCCGTTGCCAAGATGGCAGCGGTTGAGGGAGACGAGGCCGTGGCAGGAGTCAGCTCCAAACTGTTTCAGAGTGCCTGCCTGCGACGCTGGCTGCCACCGGTCTACAGAGAGGAACTCCAACAGGTTTTAAAGCTAACAGGCCCACTGGTGAGTAGGGGAAAGTTGAAGTGCTGCTGGTGGTGGTGGTGGTGGTGGGGGTGGGGGTGGGGTTGATGGGTTGGTCACATAGTGCGACAACTGTAATACAATTGTAATCCTTTAATGCAGAGTTTAACTGTTGAATGTGAACTCTCATAGAATATTATCTGGCAGTCAGTGCTTGGCGAATACACAACAATGCTCTTTAACTTAAAACGGACCAATGATCAGTGATGGGCTGTTTGGTATTGAGTTGATTCTCTCTGTTTGTTTCTACAGCTGCTGTCTCGCATTCTGAACTTCTTCCTGCCGTTTGTTACCACCATAATGTGTGGTCACATTGGCAATGCAGAACTGGCTGGATTCGCACTGGCCTCAGCGGTACTACCAACACTCATTGTGGCATATAGACCAATTTTCCCACTTACAGTAACATAGAAAAATTGTTAGAAAGCAGTGTCCCACTGCTATACTTTTTATACTACTACTAATACTACTACTGCTATAAATATTACGACAACTTCTTCTGAAGCTCTGAAGGTATAGGAGCCAATGTCATAGGTCCTCATTTACTGCTGCGATGTGGTGTCTGCTGCTCAATATACACCAAACTGTCACAGGGACTCAACAACACTGCTGACATTGATAAAGATTCCAACAGGGTGCAATTTAGGACAAAGAACTCACACCAGCACCTGCCATGTCTCAAGTTGTGAACACATGGAAAACAAAAAAAGTTGTGCAATCAACTGCTCAAGCAGAAAAAAGTCATTTCATTTAGCGCAACATTTTTCTAAATGACATCCATCATCTTTTACAAACACGCAAGACCTTTACACGAGTCTTCGGGAAATTGATCAGGCTGACAAATCCTGCTTCAAAACAGGACCAGATGTCTGCACACCCTCAGGCCTCATGTAGTTCAGAACATTATCTCCCTGGTTTCAAGATACATATATAGAGATGATGACAAATTGAAGGAAAACACAAAAACCCACTGGAGGAGTCCCTACTGTCGCTAATCCCTCATTTGGTTGTCCTAATCAATCAACAGAGAGTGACATCATTTTTCACTAGTGTGACAACAAGGTTACAAAGAGTGTCTTAGAATAATGTGTGAACTCTGCGCCCCCCAAAAAAAGGTCTGGCCACATTCAGCGGCCACAGACCCCTTAAGGTTTGGATACATCACTGTGAGTTTGTTTGATTGTTTGATTTGTTCTCATTCCTCGCAGTGTTAGACTGCACAAATTCACAGCCTCCACCCGTTGGTTTGCTTGGCCACCTTGTGGTGGTGAGGTTGTGGGATCAGATGATCAGATGATGTCAATACATGCCTTATACCGTAAAATGTTCAAGTCAAAGGCTTCATAGGATTTGAGTAGGTTCCCCTAAATGATAATGTCTCTTCATTAATGTCCTTCCTGTGTTGTTGTGTTTAATGTTTGGTCACCCATCTCTTTTACGTTTTATGACAACACTCTCTTTTTCTTCTCTCTTCCACAATTACAAATATCATGTTTGTTCTCAAGCTACATTGACACTAACTTCTGCACTAATAGACAGCAACTTTTCAAGTGGTTTCGTGAGACTTTTGAAGGGAAAAACAGTTTTATTTTCAGCGTTGAGAAAAGTGTCTTCGACCAAACTGAAATTTTAGATTCTATTCAGGCCGGAAATATCATTGAGATGGAAATGTCTTTTGCATGACCCAGAACTAGCAGCAGGAACATGTTGAGCTAAAGGACGACAAGAACGTAATTCAGTCCCACATTATTGATGCACATAGAATTTATCAGCCCCAGAATAATTGTTCACCTTGATTAGCAAACATATCTGTCAATGTTTGGAAAACTTACACAAAATGCTGAACTCAAGTGGCGGTCAGGGATGTTGATAACCAGCAGGATGGAGTGTCAACCTTTTCACTTTAAAGGTGCAAATGTAACCATGGTCTACCATTTAGTTCTGAGTGAGCAGACCTGGAAAAAGATTGTAAAACATCCATTAGATTAAATGAACAGACAGGGTGGTTCTCTACAGTGTCTGCTGAACCTTTGCTTGATTGGAGCTTACAACCATCCAGTCTATAACAAGCCATCATGCTTAACAGGGTACAAATTATGTAATTTTTTTCCACTGGGTGTATGCATCGAACTGAGCCATCGTTGACTAAGTGTGCTAATACTCAGAGGCATTTAAGTCATGCAGAAGGCACGAGTCAATAATCTCTTTTTTTTGCAATATTTGTGGGTTATTTAATGCCATTGTTAGAGCATTGAGACAACAAGGAAGAAAGGGTTGTGAGAAATGGAAAATGTAATACAGTTTCTGCTTAGCTGGATTTGAATCTGAGATGTTGTCATTTATGGTAAGAGCCCCCTAAACCCCTTGGTCACCAAGGGACTGCAAAAGTTTCAAGTCCTTGGCACCATTCATCTTCATAGGATTGTGAACTGAGCAGGAGTGGTGCACCAAGGACGCTTGAGATTATAGATTACAGGCCTTGTGGACATGGTGGAGTGCCATTTACTTCCAAATGAACACAAAAAACCCCCCAATGTTAGAGCGTCTAGACATTACATTAATGTATGTAATGCTCAAAGTTACAGACATGAACAAAATAAACAAAACCTAAGTTGCAGTTTTTGTTTTCTGTTTTGTGTGTGTCTGATTTTCCATATGTCAGGTCATTAACGTGACCACCACTGCAACAGGCCATGGCCTCGCTTTGGCTTGTGACACACTGATTTCTCAGGTGAGCAAACCACATTATCTGCACCTTATTCGTATTGTGCGTTTGAAGCTGTGTAATTAGATTCTGTTGTTGTTGTTATTGTTGTTGTTGTTGTTGTTTTGTCTTGCAGACATTTGGCAGTAAGAACATGAAACGTGTGGGAGTAATTCTCCAAAGGAGTTCACTGATCCTGTTGCTGTTCTGTCTGCCCTGTTGGGCTGTTCTCATCAATTCTTACAACTTGCTACTCCTCATGCACCAAGAGGAGGAGGTTGCGAGGTACACTGATACACTGTCTTCAAATTTCCCCCAAGACAAACTGCTTGTTAGTTTGTTTAAGGAAAAGAAACAACAAGACCCATATCTTTATATTTAGTTATATGGTTGTTATTATCTTATTGACAGGGTCAATGTCAATTAGTTTGTTAGTTTGTACAGAGGCATTTTATGTGGCTATGTTTAAGTACCGCTTTGCGTGTACATTTATGTAGAATTTGTATAGATACATTGCATTTATGGAAACACGTGCATTTATGCTTCCCTACACCTAAACATATGTAATGTGAATATTCTGCATTGCCTCTCCAGACATGATATGTGAATCCATGAACATTATAATTAGATTCCTATCATTTTATTTATTTCATTTTGAGGGAATAATTGCACAAAGTAGAAGACTAATGTGAACAGACACATATGACATAGATTTGCAAATACAGGTTGATGTCTGAGCACAAAGGGAAATATTCGTTGCTGTACTAAATTGATATTGCTTCATTTTCCTTCAGAATTGCTTATCTCTATGTGATGCTATTTCTACCAGCTGTTCCAGTAAGTGCGCTAAACTGAAACACTCCCCTACTCTCAAAATGTAATGTTCCCCCAGGGGAATAAAACTTTTACTGCCTTATTTAATACACGATGTATAATGCAATGTTCTGCAGTTACAGTACTTGAGCTACAGTATTGGCACAGTGAGATAAACTGTAGGCTCAGTATTACAAAGTACCAAATGCAAATTAAGTTTAGGTGCAAACAGAACCCTAAAATAAGAGGCGAAGTGGGGAAAGAGGCAATGGAAGTTTGTGGTGATGTCTTTGTCTGAAAGTGATGATTTAATAACTCAAACAGAGTCTTTCAGTAAATCAAAGACTGACTGTGTTACAGTGTCGTTCAGTGAAATATTAAAATACAGTACCATGCACACTATAACCTGGCCATGTAAATAATCTGACAATTGTTTCTTTGAAAATGCCCCAAATTCAACATTAACCTAAATTAAATTATGCTTTTTGGATGTAGCTTGAAGGATGTGAGGAAGCCAAAAGGAAATATCTTCAGAGCATGAATGCATAAATGCAAAAATAATTGCAGGCAAAAGACAAAATGTTTCTTATACAATGTGTTGATTAATTCATTTGATGAAAAATGTAATCTTCAAATGCTAGCCATAGTGTCTGTGTAGAATAAATCCAATCTCTCGACGAACTTCGTGGTGCATAAAATAAAAGTGATTATGGAAAAGCATGAGTAACTGCAATAAAGGGCATAAAACTGTTAAAGGTAAATGCCTGTCTGGAAGTCTGGAAATGCTCTATTCTTAGAATCTGATCAAGTCGTATAAATGCTGCAGTGATCCATCTTCGTCCATCATGATGTACTGATTGAGATAATCAAGCTCAAATCAATTGTTGTAATTGGAATGTTCCCAATAATAGTTTTTATCACATTATCATCATGTTAACCCTGTTCACACATAGACAACTGAAAACAGATGAGTTGTATACGGTCAATCCATAAAGTAGTACTGATTAAGTAGCTAAATAACACTTTCACACTTTTAATGTATGGTTTCTGAGATGTGTGCCAATTTATATCCTGTTACGATTGACCTTTCTCTCTCCCTGATACAGGCCATGTTCCTGCACCAGCTTCTGGTCGCCTACCTGCAAAACCAAGTAAGTTCCTTGGAGTAAACTACAGCACTGCTGCATATAATTTCACTTCCCCCTCCAAAAAAGTAAAGGGAATGGTGAAACTACCTCCACAGATTTGTTGATTGCGCATGGCCTTTTTTGTTTGGCAGGGGATTATTCTTCCTCAGATGTACACAGCAGCCGCAGCAAACATTTTTAACTTAGGGATCAACTACATCCTAATCTTCAGCCTCGACTTGGGCGTCATGTAAGTGCTGCTTCCTCTTACCTTTTCATTTTCCATGCACCAACTTCACTGGGTGTCAGGCTTCAAGTGCAATGACCAATAAAATGAACTAGTTAAGCCTCTGTCGCATTTCAAGCAGAGAAACTTGTCTCTCCTCTGAACTTTTCAGAGAGGAGAGGCCTTGGGGGCCTGATGAACAGCTAGGAGTTCGAAAAGAAGGGGGCAGCAGGTCACATAGCTCATTAGCCTGTAAATTTTCATCGAAGAACAATATTATCTGTTAAAATTGAGTGGGCCCTACACTGGTGTTTATTATCTTTGTACTTTATTTGGAGAGGGAGCCAGAGTAAAATCAGGAGGGAGAGCTCTGACAGGAGTTGATCTCAGTGCAGCTGGACAAACATTTCATACAACATCCAATCAGGCCTCTGTGGTTTTTCCTGTTAGTTTTCAAGGATCAGACATTCAGACATGGAGTGTGCTCAAACCACAACAACTTTAACTGTCTCAATGCTGATGTACTGTGACTCTTCAGTGTGAAGTCCTTTGCCTTGGGGATGGATGCCAACGGACATCCTTTCAATATGAGTAATGATATTCTGCCTTGTGTGTTTGCAGTGGGTCCGCAATTGCTAACAGCCTCTCTCAGATCGTCATCTGTCTGCTGTTGTATAGTTACATCAGATGGAAGAAGCTCCATCAGCAGACGTGGGGAGGTAAACTTTTACACACAAATATGAATATCAAATACTTCATGACTGCAGAGTTTCTGCCACTCATCTAGGCCAAAAGACAGACGATGCATTTAAGCATTATTATCTTCAGTCATCTGTTGTCCTCTACAGGCCATATTGAAAATGATTCTGTGTGAAACTATCTGCAGGCTGGTCCACCGACTGTTTGCAGGAATGGGGCTCCTATATGAAGCTGGCCATCCCCAGTGCATTTATGGTCTGCTTTGAATGGTGGATCTGGGAAGTCGGCAGTTTACTTGCAGGTAAGTGTTGGGAGGGTATTTGATGCAAAAAGTTTACACAATATTTTTTTTACGTTATTGAGTCTAACTATCAAAATACCATGTGTACACGTAAGGAATCTGGCCAAACATCTTCCGTCATCCACTTAATCAGGCTGGCAGCAGTTTCCTTAATGTGTTTGGTCAAAACCTTTGTGCTAAGTTTCTTGCTAAAGCTTTTAGGCACGTGACAAAAGTCTGTCAATTTCTGAATCTGACCTTCATCATATCAGGTTTACTTGGCGAGTTGGATCTTGCTGCCCTGCATATTTTGGACGAAATAGGAACCATAACATATATGGTACGTATCACCCATTTGTACACTTGACGATGTCCATATATTATCATTGAATGGTAATTTGGGCTTATTTACTTTCAATTAGAAGATATATTCCACTCCAATGTCTTTAAGGACCTAGATCCAGGAGCCAATTAGTCTATCTTCACTTAAAACTCAGCACAGAAGTGCTGGGCTGATGGATATACTGTTGTTAATGAGGAAATACAATAGCGCAAACCAATGCTGGGTCTTTACAGTTCCCTCTAGGGGTCCATGCAGCTGCCTGTGTGCGAGTTGGCAATGCTCTGGGGGCCGGAGATACTTCCAGGGCCAAAGTCACATGCAAAGTGGCCCTGGTTCTAGCAGGTATGAAACACACAATCATAAGGGCAGATGCAGTCATTTCTTATAATACAGTATAACCAGACTACTCTGATGTGCTGTAGGTTTATGCTTACTGTATCTAACCTCTCCTGTGGGCAACACCAAGACTGAGCTCAGTGTACATGTTTTAATTGTTAAAGCAATAAGAAAATACATAAATACAATGCAGGCTAATTCAACTTCTCAAATGCGATTAATATTTATGTGGATCTGAAAGGCAAGTCTTATCCCATATGTAATGTGTTGGCTACAGGAGTGCTTGCCGTGTTCCAGGGTATCGTCATTGCTGGCTGTAAGTCCGTCGTTGGCCACATATTTACCTCTGATGAGTGAGTTTCACGCCAACATTAATTCAGTACTGTACCGTTTTTAGGCGACTATTGTTTCTGACGATATTTCTCCACTATTTGTAGCAAAATTGTGGCGATTGTGTCAGAGAACCTCTCGGTCTACCCATTTCAACAATTCTTTGATGGGCTTCTGGTATGTTATTATGACAGGACCGATTATCTTGTCGACTTATTTTGAACCCTCGTGATGAATACCTTACACAGAGATGTTCGCTCGTTTTGTTGAATTAATATCTCTTTTCTTTGTTCCAATGTGCACTTGTTTTCAGTGTGTCTGCTCAGGGATTCTTGTAGGAGCTGGGATGCAAAAAATTGCTGCCTTGTCCAACCTGGTTTGTTACTACTGCATCGGCCTGCCAGTTGGAATAGCTCTGATGTTTGCTGCCGAGCTGAGAATATTAGGTAATACCCACTCCATCTGTGTATGTTTCTGCAAATACGCTATACATGTAATTTATACTGAGCAGGGCACCTTTGCTAACTGGTACTCTGGCATGTCATCTGTCCTGTCTTTGGGACATCATGTTAATTTTCTACATTACAGTATATGAAAAGAAGTCTTGGTTCATTCACTACTTTAAGACGTGTTTTTTTCTGAAAAGAAGCTTGATTATAAAAATATTTTAAAAATATTTAGTAATTTAAATTAAGTTATTAAAAATGAACTTGATCTAAAATCAAGTTAGTCTGCTGGTTCACACTCTGACCTTGTGAGTTGTGTGTCTTTGTGGTTTTTTTCCATGAGGAACTGTGACAAGCAGCCTATTTGTGTACTTCCTTAGAAGGTTTTATATGACTCCTTTGTGGGTGATTGAATGAATCCACTTTGTGGTAGTAAATGGGCCATTTGAGGACTTTCAAAGTAGTTCAGGGTGTAATTTTAATTATGAGCTGTAAGTTTGGCTCTGATTTATCATGCAGATATGCAATATGTTTAGATTTAACATGCAGATATGCAATATGTTTAGATGAGTGTACTGTACAAGTTCCCTTCAGCATGAATTCTAATCGCTTTGGTGACCACCTTACTTTTCATCCAGCTTGACAATGATCAAATCCAAATTTTAGTTTGTGCTTAGTGCTGCTGCCGGATTAAACTAAACTAAGATGGTTAACATTATGAATATTACCTGTTCAACATCAGCATATTAGTAATGTTATTGTTAAGATGCTAATGTCAGCTTGTAGCTCAATGCTGCTCTGCCTGAGTACCTCAACTGCTTGTGTGGCTTAATTCTTACTAGTATGCATGTGAAGATATTTCTCTAAAGCATGTGTTCTTGTGTCTCCATGTCCAGGCTTCTTTCTGGGTCTCTTCACATGTATTTTATTAGAGTTGGGTTTCTTTCTCGTTCTAATCTTCAAACTCAACTGGGAGAAAGTCACACAAAAGGTAGGATCTTCTTACCTTACTGTAAAATATTCAAACATCTCTTTAAAAAAGGACTGGCAACAGGAATGTGAGTGAGATTGTCAAATAAAACTTATCAAGTGAATTTCGTGCCGCCACTAGGTGGCAGCCCCATCAGTACATTCTGGCCTCCCTGCAGGACTTTTGCATTACCAAGTGAATTTTTCAGTATTTAAAACTTTTGTTTTGTTTCATTTGTTTAACATCATTCCTTCACATTTTCGTCTCCATGTTATAGCATTGCATAGACACATGCACACTCAAGCATGCCACAAAATAATTATAAATAAAGGCTTTTGAAAGGAAAAGTGGAGGTTAGGGGTAACAAATCTGAAATCAGAGCTGAAGGTTTTTCCTACATGAATAAAAATGTAACTGGTTCATGTGTTGCATGAATCAATCTAATGTGCTTTCAGGCTAGGCAGCGGGCCGGACAAAAAGTGGTCGTCATAAGGAAACGCCCAGTTAGTATAGTGCTGAATGAAGCGATGGTGACTGATGTCTCTGACTGCCTTAACACAGTAAGTGAATACGTGGAGCATGCGCTCAGCAGACTGTTCTCACTTCTGCGTTTGTGTTATTTGCATCATTCTTGATCTACTCACACACTGATTAACAGCAGCATCTTTGCACCCTGAAGGCCAAGTCGGACAGCGAAGTAGTTCTCAAAGCAGATGGCTACAGTCCAGTCGACACCCGGGATCAGGAGCTGAAAGCAGGACATGAGGCTAATGCAGCGTGTATGGAGGGGGATGCTTCAAACACCAAACCTCAAGCACTGCTCTCAGTCACTCAGCTGATCTTACGTCGAGGACTCGCCTTCTTGGTTTCATTTCTTATTTTGGCCGTCGGTGTTGCTTTCCACATCGCTTTGCCTACACCAGAGCCCTCTGGTCAGACCAGGGCCAACTTGACCCTGAACTGGCCCAATGTCTCCACTCATGCAACAGTGTCTCCTCTGGACCTGACCACAGACCTCTGAGCTGATCTTTGACCTTTGAATGTAGACAACAAGGGGCTGAAGACAGTTTTCTCGAACAGACCATTTATCACTGGAGGACAAACAAAAAGCGTTGCATACCTTCAAGGATTTCTTCGCTCTGTACTGCTAAGAAAATCCACAGAAGGCAGAGGCCGTGTCAAAATAGACTGTGACTGGCAGTATCAATAAAGGTTTTGTCACAAAGATCATGTTCAACTTCAGATGTGCTCCGCTATAGGTGCTCATCTTGGACAAGAAGACACATTAGCTATAAATACCTCACTAAGGGACCATGTCGGCATCAAGGAACAGATGTTTGTCCCCTGATAGCCCTTGATTTTTGAGCCTATTTTTTGTTTTGAATCACATATTGCACTGATAGTGATATGACGTATTTCTTGCTTACCTTAAATCATTTTCTCGTGTTTTGACCCCAAGTACAAAATTGATTGTAAATATCCAATATTAAATTTACACTTATTACATGTAAATATATAATGGTCTATATGAGTAAGCTATATATCACTGCATTGCCTTCTGTTATCATTATGATATCTTCAGGACAAAGGTGATTGATTAATATAAAAGGTAGTTACTTTTACTGTATATCTAGGGCCAATAATATAATGTACTTTGATAGTAAGCTAATCAATAAAAAATGACTTTAAAAGTATGTGATGATAAAAAAAAACCCACAGTAAAGATTCAGGTATCATGGATTGCAAAAACCAAAAAACCCTGTTGCGCCATTGTTAATAGTCTGAATGTTTATTTTCTAGCTTCTTGTACATATGCAGTTAAAGGAAATTATTGAAGCCCTGCTGTTAACATCACAGCATCACGACATCTGATGGGCATAGAATTCTAATATGCAGAATGAATAACTGCAGCCATAATTTAAATGGCCGCTGTTATGTCCCATTTTATTAAATCCCAGTTGTCATTGTATTGCACAGCAACACAACAAAGAAGTTAATATGAGATTCCTTAAGCTACTGTATCACAAGTTCTAGTGGAATAATACTGATGGCAAATCTTCACACAGTCACTTGTTAATGACACCACAGCGTGTTACTGATTGCAGTCTCTGGAGGTGAGCAGGCCGAGATTACAGTCTCTGTGAGGAGCTCGAGGCAATGTCTTCGCTGATGAGCAAGACTGAGGCTCAGACAAGGATTTAACCATATGTGAGTCAAGCCTTATTTAAATGTTGAGTAACCATATATTGATATGCAAGTTTTCATGCCACTGTTGCAAACGTCACTCTCTTGCAATCCAGTGCTGGTGGCTGTCAGGAGAGTGCGGTGGCTTGTGGGTGGAATTTTTTTTAGGGACCTTGATGGTGAAAGCGTTTTTTGAAGTTAGCACCTGCTGAAAGGAAAAAACCAAGGCATGCAGTGGATTCTCTGCACCGTGCAAGATAAAAAAATCCCGCTTCAGAAGACTGTGGACTAAATTAGAATTAGACTGAATGAGTAAATGATTATTCCTATAGCTGATAAATAACATTATTATTATATAACAGAAGCATGAGGGGGAACAGATTCAACATTTTGGCAAATATACTTATTCACTTTCTGACGTAGAGTTAGATGAAAAGATTCATACCACTCACACGTCTGTTAGCTTGGCTTACTGTAACCCGGAGACAAGAGAAGCAGCTAGCCCGACCCTGTCTGACATTATCAGAATCTGTTTCCCAGTGCAGATTACACAAACAAGACATGTTACACATATCATAACATATTAATCATTGCTATTTATAGTTTTTGTTTTCATTTGGCAAAGCCAGGCTGGATTCTGGCTGTTTGTAGTTTTTGTGTTAAACTAAGCAAAGCCAACGGATAGATTATGAAAATGGGATTGATCTTTTTTTCTAATTGTCCGGAAGAAAAGCAATGAGCGTATTCATCAAAATGTAAAGCGACAGCTTTCAAGGATCTGCGCAGCAACAACATAGATGTATGCAATTCAGAATATCATATGTGGTTCCTTATTTGCCCTTGGACTGGATTCTTTATTTCCAAGCCGAAGCTAGCTATTGTTGCCTGCTCCTGCACAGAGGTGGTTGATTTGCTCAGTTTGACATGTCTCCATCCGGCCAGCATGTTGCAGCGTGAGCACACAGACTTTTCATTATCAACAAATTTGGCGACACGGATCAAAGGGAAGCAAAATAAACCCAGGAAAAAGAGCGTTTTTTCCGTCTTTGATGATGAAAGCACACACCCACAGATGCGCTGTAGCCTAAACATAGAATTTAATCATCCTATTTCTATTTGTGGCATATTTTCCGACTATATACTGCAGGATGAGAACATACAGTATATTTTGTCAGTGTCTTGACTGGAGAGCCCTTCTTACGCAGCATGTATCTATACTGAAGGAAACATACCTTCACGGTATTTTGTAGATTTTTCCAAAACAGCAAATGTAAATTGGGTCTGAACTGTTGAATAGATTAAAGTAAGAGAGATTAATAAATGAATTAACCTCGTGAACTTTTTATAACCTTTCACAATTTTAAAACTGAGCTATAGCTCCACTTAGTTAATGCACAGAAAAAAAACTGAATATGTTTGACTTGTGTAAATGCCAGTTATTATTTTATTCTAAATAAACAGTCTGACATTTTGTACAATATATTGACATATTGTGGTACAGTTGTATTCTTGACTCCGCGTTGTCTCACTGCTTGTGTTCCTGCTAAGTACTTCAATGCTCAACACAAACACTGTACGTCTGTACACTCAAAGTCAGAAGCACAGAGCATTGATTTGTGCTGCATGTACGTGGCCTGACAAAGGTCACTCGTCTAATTGTAGCAGTCTGATGAGCAGCTCACTGATGAAGACTCCAGCAGCGAGGATGATGAGCATGGACAGTACAGCGAGCCCGCGTCGCACCAGCAGCTGCCTGACGGACAGACGCACGTCATGCGAAGTCTGTTGACCTTCACCGAGCGATTCATCCCTCGCCTCTGGACTCACTGAACTGGACCGACTGGTCTTTATGTGGTTCTGTTTGTCACCAGACTCCTTGGCTGTGTGAGAGAGATTTAATGTATTGTTAAGGCTGGTTGCGCGCAAGACGTCCACATGCACAGTACCCCTGAGTCTCTTATGTTTACCATTATTTTCTATCCCAAAGACTTTGTTCCGCTTTGTAATGTCGACTCCCGCTCTCACCAGTGCCTGTTCATAGAAATTTAAATAAAACGTAATCCATGTTTTGAGTAATTAAAAAAACAACAACGAAGAAACAGAACAGTAGTAGTTGTTGTCTAGAAGAGAGATCAGGATATTCAGTGAATCAGCTCCGGAATTACTCACCTCCTCAGTGACTTTGTTCCAGTTTAGTTTGCACAGGAAAACTACAAAGAATGTGGACTGTGCCACAACACAAATTAAAAACCCAGACCACAAACCTGCAACACAGATGGAAAGAGGGCGGATAATTAATATTAGGTAAGACTTTTATTTAAATTGATAAACATTTCATCTTTGCTCACCTACTATCCCCATTTTGGCAGGGAACATCAAAGACACTCCAATGGGAAACCCAATGAAGTAGAAACCCACCAAAGAACACACAGCGCCAATCATTTGCTTCCCTGCTCCCCGGACGATACCGCCTGTCACAGCCTGTGGAGGTAAAACAAAGAGAAGTCTAAAAAACTGTTTCTTTTCCAGCGGGATAAAGTGACCTGTACAGTAATGGTTCTCACCGCAAAGGCCTCAGCAATGTGGATGAAACAATACAGCTTCATGATATCTGCCACCCTTTGAATAATGTCTCTGAAAGTAAAATGCCATAGACAGGTCAGTGCAAAATATGCTTCACTGAAATAACGACATCTACCATTCCGGTGGTAGTGACAGTGCAAAAAAAACAAAAAGAAAAATCCAAGCTGACTTTTCTTGTTAATATTATACAATCCTGTTAGTTATTGTTTCTGAGCGTAGAATACACACACCAACGAATGTTGCACACGTGTCAGAATTAGCACATACTTCTCTGTAGTGAAAATGTAACCGATCACATCCTTAGACACACCGAGACAGGCTCCAATGAAACATGAGACGATAGCTGGGCATTAAAAAACACGTCACGTTAATCAAGGGTGGCGGACAATGTATGAAAGCATCAGGAAGAATATTTTGAAATAAAAAGTGACGGAGAGAGTGGAAGATTTGTCGAGACATTTAAATAGACAAACATGTCCCGTGACTAAATAAAAAAAGAAAACCTTATTAGTGTAACTTGGCACTATTTGGTCACTGTGGAATAGATTCAGTTCGTCAAGGTACATATTTGATCCATACATGCGCAGATGACGGAGACCTTGCTGGATAGTTTGGCTTGCTCTGTGTTCCCAGCACCGAGAGCATTTCCAACCCGGACACTGGCAGCGAGAGAGAAACCCATCGGAATCTGCGGGACAGGATGAGGTGAATGAAAACACCACCACTTGGCAATTGTACACATTGTACAAGAGAAAAGGTAATGAAGAGGAGTTACCATGTAAGCGATTGCAGCCAGTTCATAAACTATAGACTGAGCCCCTAACTCAACCTCACTTATGATGCCTGCCAGGAACCCGGCAATCTCATACAGCCACCACTCCAGACAGTGCATCAGCATGCTGGGGATGGCGAGGCGGAGGAAAGAATCCCACTCCTGCAGACAGTCTCTGGACCAACCTGAGAGATTAGGAGGTACGATGGAGTCAGTGAAATATAGTTATACCCATTAAAAAATGTCAGACTGTCATTTCAGTGACAGAGCACTACGAAAAGTCTTCATCAGCGTCAAGGTTAAACGACAAACAACAAGGTTGAACACTTACAGAACTGCAATTCTTGAAATTCCTTGAAAGACCTGTGTAATTTAGTATTCACAGTAGATGAAATAGAGATAATGTTCTATTTGTACATGTTCAGTTCATTTCTAAGCAGGAGAGTGTATAGTGCAGCTGAACATTTAAAAATGTTCATTTTATCTACAACTTATCACATCAGAAGAATAAAAGTTTAAAATAATAAATTAATTTGAAAATGGTTTATTCAACTGCATTACATTATTGACATGCATATGAATGGGGTTGACAAAATAATCAATACATCTGTGAGTATGCACCACAGACTATATCATCCAAAGTGATCTGAAAGCTGAATCAACAACTCTCTGAAACAAAAACACAACACTGAATTAAACTGAAATAGCTTTGTGTACCTAATGAACGGGCAACTGAGTTTCTGCTTACTTTCATGGACCATTTTCATTCAACTAGAGCAGTTATTTCAAGGTCATTCCTCTAAAATGACTAAAACAAATGTGTCTCTACTTTCTTTATAAGTAGCCCCAGTGTTCTCTCCAGAAATATGTCATGAAATAATAATAAAGTAATAAAATAATAATACTAATATTCCCCTGAACTTACCGTCCCATGTAGTTTTGTGCAGGCCCCTGGCGCAGATATATACAAACAAGAACACAGCCAAGGAATACTGTGAGATGGTGTTGGCAGCTGCAGATCCACTTTGGTGGACGATCAAACAAAAGGAATAACATCAAAGCCTATGGTCATTTTCAGTCACTCATACAAATACATCCTCTAGTTGACTGTAAAGATTAATAATCAACATTATGAAATATATTTTGATTGATACTGATTAGTCTCACATATCAAAGATCATGGCAGTAAGCCACTATGGTTCAAAACTCACACGACCCCCATGTCCAGAAGATTGATGAAGATGTAGTTGATGATCGCATTCAAAACATTCCCAATGGCTCCGCATATCACCTGAGGCCACATGATGCCCTGTGAACCACAGCAAGCTGTTTCAAAAATCCCAACAGTGCACCTGCGGTTTGTTCCTTTCTCACGGTGCATGTTCCTTTCTCTTGTTCTAAACTTTCAGTCACTGTTTGGTTTCACACCAGTGGTCTTACAGACATTCTACGCACCTGATTCTGAAGATACCTCCCCTGCAGCTGGTACATGAAGGCAGCCTGCAGAAACCAACGCCAGGAAATGAATGGGGTTAATTAGATCAATAATGCAACACAACAAGCATTCAACGCGGCGTATAGGGAAGCAGATACAAAAAAACAAAAACATTTTGTAAAACGGCGGAGGAAGCTGAACTCACTGGCAGAGCCGGCATAAAGATCTTCACATACAGCTGTGAGAGTCTTAATGGCAGACAGAAAAAAAGGGGGCGGAATTATAATCAAGTGCAAAAATAATACTGAATAACTAATGGGCAATAAGTGTTTACGTAGCATCTGGTGTCTGCATCTGTGATGCAGTGATGTGGAAGTGGAAAGGGATCACCTGGCGACCTCGGTGCTCTGCCTGACAGCCAGCAAAATGGGCTGAGTGTTAATGAGGACGGCCCAGCAGGGGAAACAGGCTAAGAGCAGTACCAAAACTCCCCGTTGGAGTATCACCCCGACACGCTTCAGGTTACCACTCCCATAAGTCTGCAAGACAGGGGTCAGAGAAACAGGAGAACAAAATAATACTCGCTCATGTGCAGGAAAAGGGGCAAAACGGGCACAGGAAAACATATGTGTAACAGCATGTTGTGAAAACAGCAACATCTGGTCAGGTTACACCTGGTTATATAAATAAGAGGAATGGAATACCTGAGATATGAGTGTGTCGCATGCTGATGCCAAACCACAGCCAATGGAAATACCGGTGACATTAATCACCTGTATTGAAATGATGCATCCATATTCAAAATCCATGTAGTACAGAAAGAAAACAGATACAGACATGGGTGAATAAATGTCTGGGGGCGAAAAAAAAGGTTACATTCAAAAGCAACGCTATGAAAGAGAATGAGCAGTGATCCCTGAGAGCCAAATGTCAATACAAGCAGACACAAAACTCGCTCACCGCTATTGCTAAAGCCACGCCGGCCAGCTCCGTCTTCCCCAGGTGACCGCAGAACACCATGCTGACGAAGCCGATCAGGAAGCTCATCAACTGTGAAATGAACTGAAAAAAAACAAAAACCCGGAGCGTGACTGTAAAGCCATGAATAAACTTCAACAGACTTTAAACTTTACACTCAAAATGCAAGTGCTGATCGTTTTTTTGTTCATAAAAAAAGAGAAAAAATCCACTGAAAAGTTCTTTCAAAAGGCCTCGAGGCATAAGAAAAAGTTCTTATTTGCTCCGGCAGCTGACATATGTCATGCTTTGGTTTTTGCTGCTGCTCCTTTGTATTTCTAAACGTCTTTACTACTTCTCTTTACTTCTTTAGAAAATGGTCGAGTGATTACTGGTGTAGGTTTTTGACAGCCTTTGGCATCAAAAGGTTTGCACAAAAGGAAACTAAATGTCCTCATCTCTCAAGCTCGGGGGTTTGTGCGATGAATAGAAGTCAGTGAAAAGTGGGTCCAGGTTGGGTTCTCCAAAATGTTTCAACTCTTTTCCCCCTGGCACACACAGAATTTCCTGTTGAGGAGACAAATGCAAATGCACCGTATTTCTATAAGATATTCTGTACTACAGAAGTAGTTTTTACAGAAGTAGTACAGGAAGTACATCTTTTAATATGTGTAATATTGTGTATGATGTATAGCATGTCTGACAGAAGTTACGTCTCACAGATGATTGACCTGAGAGGTCTGGAGGCCTCTGCAGGAATTTCTTGACTAGGACATTTCATGTTATTGTTAAAAGCTGACATCATGATAAAATTCTCAGACAATAATAATACGAACTATCATTTGCTATAGTAATTCAGACGCAAGTCTACAAAGTTGAGATCATGAGAGAGAACTGATTAGGGATTTAGACATTATTTTCATTGAAGGATTTAATGAATTTCAATACAGTTTATATTAATTTCTTTGATGTCTAACTTCTTCGTCTTCAAATACTATTCGAGTACGACCAAGTTTTGCTTGGACTGACACCCAACACTTGAACTAGTGACACCTCTCAGGCATTTTTTTTTTATTGCTACATCAATTACTACTCCCAATAGTTGTTAATAACTGTTAAAATAAAACAGGTGTCACATTGAATGTACTGTTATATACACAGAAATGTAAGTCTAATAAAATGACAAGCAAATCAGAAATATGAACTTTTAAGTGGCATACACTACAAATTACACTTAATCATTGCTGGTATTAGAAATATACATACCCCATAGCCTCAACAAAACAAACGTTCCCATATCTAATAATGAAATAAAATAAACTTGTCAGCTTTTGAATCTAATCACAATCTTACCACAGGTCCGGCCAGTTTGACAAGCTGAACAGTTTCATTCTTGTAGTTCACAGGTATCCAGAGCTTGAAACCTTTCAGGAAGGATCCGCAGCATGAGTCAACGCTGCGAGTAGCAGCGGGAGAGGGTGATTTGTCTGTTCTGGAGTGTCCATTAACTCCCTTACATGCATTTTCTGTCGCTAAATCTTCCATTCTGAAATGAGATTTGGAAGAAAACAGGAGTCGGTCCTCAACTGAATGATGTTCGTACAGTACAATTCCCCTCAGACACAAACAAAAGGCTGCGAGTAATCAATAACCAATTACCTGGGTAATAATGAATAACCAAGGCAATGTCAGCCTACCTTGCTCTCTGTCTGTGAGAGTGGGCAGATATGTACAGTAGGCTGGGGCATTGCTGTAAGTCAGATCTCTCCACCTCCAAACCCACCAGTGAGCTCTGCACTGTAAACGGTGCCAAAACAGAGCTGATTGCTTCTTCTCTCAGCCGCTCCGCATCCTCACAGATCTTCACTCTTTCACAAACTTTTAAAGGATTTCATGTTGACGGGAGGTGGAAGTAACGATGGTAAAGATTTATTTCTGTAGAGAAGGAAAAGGTGTTAAAGTGTTGTCTCCACAACTCCCGTTAAGGTCTCCCACTGCTTCAGAATTACATTTTGCTTCAGGTCGACAAAGCCCTGAATGGCCTGACCCCTGAATTTACTGTACTGTCTTAAATCCTCCCATTCAGCACCTGGCCTTTAAGGGTAATGGAAAATGGCCCACTGAATGGTTTATTGCATGTTACGCCCCAAAACACACCTGAGATAAATTACCAAGCACAACCCTTCTGAATCACGTGCTTGGCACAGTGAGTGGTTAAAACAGGAGAAGGTGATTTGGCCACGTCCTACATGCACTTTAGACCGTAGAGCCTTATATTTCTCACACTCACACAGGCCCTCATTCAGGCAAATCACTGTAAAGCAACACACATGCATGAATCCCGTCCACTCGTCTAACAGGGTGTTATATTCTTCCTGCCATAGTAAATCAGTAATGTATTCCTCTCCCCGGTTGTGGCTTTGAGAACCTCCCATAGAGTGGTGCTGTTTTACTCTCGTTGAAATACAAACGCTCAAAATCACTGCCTCATCAGGCTGCTTCACTGAAGTTTGAGCGGATTCCTTATCATTTGATCAAAGGATTAAACGAAACAAAAAAAAAATGCTTCTCCTTCAGCCGCCATTTAACACTGCCAAGGGACCATGCGACCATACCGCAGAACATACTGTCAGGTGCTCGGTTGATTTTTTGCAGTTTCACCTGCATTGATTGCCTCAGGGGTCAAAAGGAGAAGAGAAGCACAGAGGCAAATTAACTGAGGCCAACAGGAGAGGAAGGGGGTGACACCTAGTGTAGGCTCTCATTCATTTTGCTGGTTCAGTGATGCAGCAAGGCCCACCGGGTCCACCCACCCACCAAACTGTATTCCTCTGGCTCCCCCATCCCAACCACACGCACAGAATTACACACACACGTAAATATGTTCCACCAACCAGAAGGGCTGGCGTCCGCCGTGACGTCACACTGCAGTTCTTCTCGGGCTCCACTGGATGACAGTGGCAAGTCACCGCTTACACATGACGAGCCGTCATTCTTAATGGCGACCGCTTAAGCGTGTGTGTACGTGAGTGCATTCGTATATGTGTTTGTGTTGGTGTGCATGTGCGTTTGGGTGGGGTTTGCGCCGGATGGGCAGCGATGGGGTATTGAGGAGGTGGAGAGGGTTTATTGGAGGGGGTAGGTGGGTTGATGGAGGTGTAGGAGGCGGGTGGCGGGGGCGGGCAGTAAAATCGCAAATGAGAGGAAATTGTTTTGAGTCACAGCAGATTTGGTGGAGTGAGATAAGGGCTGATGACGGTGGTGGTGGTGGTGTGATTAGGATTAGGGTGTGTGGGAGGGGGGAGTAAGGGTTTGGAGGGAGTACAAGGTGGTGGTGATGATGGTGGTGAGGGGGTGAGCGTGTACATGGAAGGAGGTTTTGGGAGGGGTGAGAGTATTTTTTTGAGCACAGTGTCACTGTGAGTGTGTGTGTCTGTTGGTGTGTGTGTGCGTGTGTGCGTGTGTAGGTTGTGAAATTTTTTCTGACTATGAGAGTGGGGAATTGAGAGAAAGATGAGGAGATGGGTGGTTTAGATAATGGCAGCCAGAGAGAGCGGATGAGGGCAGAGCGTGTCACACAAAAAGATAGAGTGCGATGGAACAAGAAAGAGTGGATGAGACAAAGAAGTGAACATTTGATAGAGAGGCAAAAAAAGGGATGAGAGGATGGATGGGGGTGGGGGGTGGGGGGACGCTGAAGGAGTGCCAGAGTGATTTTCGACGTGTTCTCTTCCCTCCTTTGTTGGTTACGTTGTGGGTTTGCTTTGGCGGTGACAGCTTTAGGGGTTTTTGGGGGGAACAATGACGCAGAGGCACCCGTCGCATCTGCTCCAGCTGATAATGATGATGTCTAAAAATGATAACAATAATAAGTGGCGTCTTGTGGAACCCTAAAACCGCTGGCACGTGACGCATGCGTCAGAGATTATCACACATGACACACTGCACTGGACACAGACATGGCTATCTCACGTTGGCAGTGTGTGTGTGTGAGGGTGGCCAGGGCGAGACACAAAGAGAGACAGAGGTGGAAACACAGAGACAAGGCGAGCGAGAGGAAGAATGGATTATGCTCGGAGTCTGTCACCAGCACACACCATACATTCGCACATGGGATGAACCTGATGTGTGCTAAAGTCAAAAAAACGATTTAATGCCTTTATGGCTGCCCCAATTGTATGTGGGCAATTTTGTATAATTTAGCTTTTTATCACTACAGAGAAAAAAACCCCGAATCAAAGACAGCCACTCAGAGAAAAATGAACCCTACTGAGAAGGATTATTATGAAATGTGGCAAAACCTGAATGAATGAGATGGTGGGAGAGGTGCGGCGCGGGGTGGGGGTCGAGGTGGGAGTTTGTTTGTGTCTGGGGGGGTTGTCAAACATATTTGTTTTAATTATCTTTTCTGTTTAAAGCAACACAACGCAGAGGCCTTTGTTTGAATTCTCAACTTTGTCAAAGGAACAAATAATTGTGTGGACGAGGATATGGAGTCTGGGGGGGGGGCGAGGATATGGAGTCTGCTCTTTGGATGTTGTATGGGCTTTTGAATTTCTTTGGTGAGTGAGTCATATAGAAATTACTTGAAATAGTCACTGCGTTGATGAACTCACATTGTGTACCAGGTGCTATAAATAAAATGCCTTAACTTCGTCATGTTCATGAGGAAGTTTGACAGAGAGCGCAGGGGAAAGGTATCTTTCTTCGACAACAAATTACAATCACTCCATGTCACACACAAATGTCGAGTCTCTCCGGTAGTTGGGAAAGATTGTGTCTAAAAAAACCATGCCATATATCTGATTTGCTAAAACAGGCACCGTGCGAGCATGTTTCAATTTTCATTGTTCATTTAACATTGCTTTCTTAATGCAATGGGCGAGCCTTCTCAAATGCCACCAACTCCTGGTTTGCCGTCCATGACTCATCCAGCCTCTAAAACAATGCGGCACCGTGCTGTTTGGTCCCTCATGACACACTGTCCTTTCCATTGCACCCTAGATGAAGCTGCCGGTTTAGTCTGCAGGGGCAAACGCAAAAAGACAGCACCAAAGGGTGTCTCAGAAAAAGGCAAAGATATCATTTATAAAGAGATTTGAGGAATTGTTGAATGACTCGGTCGGAAACCTCCCATTAAGCTCACAGTGTTATGATGTATGGCGGTGTGTGTTTGTGTGTGTGTGCGAGGGGGGTCATAGGGCAGCATTATATATGACAAATCCATACCTGGAAGTGATTCTGTGCTTTGTTGACTCAGAGTGAAGAGGATCATTGCTGTGGCAGCTGGTTGACCTTGGAGAGAAAACAACCTGTTTCTCTCACTTTACGTTTTTACCCTCGGGAGCTTTTTTTCCCTTCTCTTTGTTGGTGGAGGAAGTGAAGCGGGAGATTTACGATCCGACATGAGACTCACAGGAGGAGAGCGAGACCTGGTCTCACCTATGGTTCGTCAGGCCTAATACACACCAGCAGCTTGTGACACTTTGAAAGTCTCTCGGCTCTTGATATCGATCCTTACATGCCACGACGAGTGGCCCAAAAATAATCTAATCTTGTTTTGGAAATCGATTGAAAATGGAGGGATCGTTGGATTGACGCAGTCTACACACTAAGCAAATACAGCAAACAAATCTAGAATTTTGGATGCAAAGATACGGAATATTTAACATTTACTGTACACAATTTAACGCTCAAAATAATATTGTCTCAGATCAAAATGCTGCGCAGTTTTGGGTCCAGACATTTTCTATAAACAAATTTATTTCCTCACGTGTTGGCTTTGTGTGGTTCTCTAGAAGATGCCGAAACACTAAGAAACGTTGTAATTGAAACACAGAAACAAAAACAATGGATTTTTAGGCTCTCAATTTGTTGCCATTTATGATTCTTATAGTGTCAAAGTATTTATAGACGTATAAATATGTAGCTGTGACGCAGCCGTTACCCTGGAGCACACATAAAACTTAATATCAAGCTGTCATGTTTCTTGAAGTTTCCTGAATTTACAATCATAGTTTCTTCATCAGAATTAAGCACGTGGCAAACAACATAATCAAACATAAAAGGTGTCGGAACAGAAAATATGACCTCAAGAGTTTCACTTGCAGCCAGAAGATCTAAACATCATTCATTTTACATCAAACATCGACTCAAACACCAGAGACAGACCGGATAAAGAAAATATACATTTAAATATGAAAACAAGGAGGATTGCAAGAGTCCAGACTTGAGGATAACACACAAGTAGTGTAAAATATCTGCTGTACTTGTTTTCTTGATCTACTGATTTGTAAAAACATACTCCTCTGAAAAGTGGGAACGCACAAACTGAAATTCCTTCCAGAGGCTGAATATTGAATTTTAAATCTTACATTTCTGACTCATCTTTGCAGACGCCATACAATTTGAAATCTCTCTGACGATCTCAGAAGTAATCACATCTATTATGAAACAGTGCAAGGCTCCAAGAAACCACGGAATAATTCATATTGTTTTAAACCTCCCCCTCACCCACACAATGACATTGTAGAAGAAGACTCCAGATCGCTATTCAGTATCAGCAGGTTTATATTTTGCATTTTTTTTCACTGATTATTCGCCTTTCGACACCACTAATTTGATTCTGGACGAAAAGTGAGAGAGAATGATGAATCTTTTCAGCATGTTCACAATTGTACTCGGGCCAGGGCAGGATTCGTCTGTTTGTCGGTGTGTTGCACATTGTATTTGAACAGAGTTTGACCAAATATGTGCTCAGACTCTACAGTTAAAGGTCACAACCACAAAAAAAACAAAGGGGACTGTCACCAGGTCATACATCGACAACCAAAAGGCCCGGACACAAACTGATTCCACCCGACTCTCATTGGCGTCTCAACAATATAAACTTTCCAACTCGAGTGGCTGCAAATTATTCAAAATCACTATGTCTCTCATTGACATTGTCGCCATGGCAACAGCACGAAAATGCTAATACACTAGCACTCTCGGATATTTCACACGTGAATGTTTCCAGTCACCTCAAAGTTGCATTAACCACTTGGCAAAAAAAATGTGCCCAAAATGAAAAGGGTCTAAAAGATGCAATCTCCATGAAGAGTGGCGGGTAATAGTTTCCTCTGAATGTGTGCACAGGCGTACAGCTGCGCACATACTCGCATAGGAGAGACGAACAACACACCAGCCAAGTTACACTGTGTGAGGAGATGGTCGACGAGGAGCAGGTCCATCTCCACACACACACACACACACACACACACACACACACACACACACACACACACACACACACATTTTTAGGCTTTTTGCTGCTGTAAGGGAACCTGAAGCAGCACAACCAGCTACTACTAATACAAATAGACTGAATTAATGTTATTCTTGTTCGGGGACATGAAAGAGGACGGAGGAAATTGGGGAGGGGAGCGAGATGGTGGGGCGGAGTGGGAGGGGAGGGGAGTGCTGTGTGTTAGTGATGAGGCTTGAAAAGAGGTGAAGCTGGGAGGGAGGGGGAGGACAAGGGGGAGGACTGGAGAGTGTGAGTTAAATGCACAGAGAATTAGAATGAATGATGACAAGACCTGCTCCTTGTGCTTTTATATCCTCGTGGCAGGGTTCAGGCAGACAGAAGGAAAAAGAAGCCCAATGTTTGCCTTGACATGTGCGCATGTATGTACTAACATTGTGTTGCTTCCAAGCGACGGACTGACATTTGGAAATTTGCTAATGGTGTTGTTGCGAGCTCACCTGTCTTTCTGTCAGGCTGCAAGCGTAAACGCTTTGTATTTGTTTTACAGTAACCTTGTGTTATCTGACAGCTGGTGAATAACGGGTCAGTTTAAAATACTGCCACGCTACAAAGTCAAAAGGAAAGGAAATTCAGAAGCGTAGGCAGATTTTTGTGACCAAGGAATCAAACACATTGAATAATAAATTAAAGGAACAGTTCGATCACACTGTACAGTGAAATGTAGAAATGTTTTATTTTCCCTCTTTGGTCTTTCACCTATTTAAGGTGTTGTTTCTCATTGACTTTACAAAACAAAAGCATGTCATGATAAACAAGGACAATGATTTTGGATTAACAAAAATTTGCAAGATCATTTATATTTAGCGTAACAGTGTAGTTAGTAGTGGTAAAGTGAAAAGTACATATTTTCAGAGCAATTTAATACACTTTTTATCCTGAAGAACCATATAAATTAATTAACTTTTGCCTTCATTCATTGGTTATATGGTTTTTATCACTGTAACAGTGATGCTAATGTGATCCACATCAAATGTAATTTTCTTTTCTCTTGTGACCTTTAACGGTTGATTCCTTCTCGCTGTGGCATTTACATTTTTTTCCTGTCTCCCTGTCAGTCAACATTTGCCTTTGTTTGTTGCACTGAGCTGGCGTTTGATGCCATAAATAAAAGTCTCACATGGGCTAACATGGGATATTTGTTGATAATATTTTGGACCTGCGGCCAGTAATTCATTGATCGATTAGCCGAGAAACAAGACATTTGCTGCAGGAAGTGATGGACATCTCTACCCTTCTTCTGATGTTGTATAAACCAGTGCAATAATTGAGAACAATAATAAATATGATTAATATTAACAATAATGAATGTAAGTTATTCTCTAGTTATATCTGGTGTGTGTGTGTGTGTGTGTGTATGTGTGTGTGTGTGTGTGTGTGTGTGTGTGTGTACGATGTATTGTTAGGTGTGAAAAAACAATAACTTTGTCATGTTGATCACAACACATTTATAAAGCCTTATCAAAACTGACCAAACAGGAGAAGAGCAGGAGGGAACAAGAGGGAAATATGTGTGTGTGTTAGTGTGTGTGTGTGTGTGTGTGTGTGTGTGTGTGTGTGTGTGTGTACAGATGGTTGCTTTAGTCCACAGATTTCATTTTACATAATTACAAGAGCAGCAACATCATGCTGACTGTAAACCATCAAACGACTAATTCCTGTCCTTTTCATTAACATTTGGTTTGTTAATCACCAGGGCGATGTCTTGATTTTAACCAGGAAGTCTGTAAAAGGTCGAATCATTTTGCGGTTTCTTTTCATTTTCAAATTCTGTCTTTTTACTTTGACTCAGGCATTCGGCAGAAGATTGTGCTTCAGATTTTTGACGATGCATGGTTGTCAGTGAATGCAGTTTATGAGACAATATGGCACTATAACTACACAGCTGTGGGCCGTGTTTGCAAAGCCTGTCTCTTTTGGGTTTGTGTGCATTATGTGTGAGTGTGTATTGCCTACAGGTGACTCATCGCACTGCAGATGACCACAATGTTTTTGTGCTGCCTGAGCGTTCATGTCTCTCTCTCTGTCTCTCTCTCTCTCTCTCTCTCTACCTTTTCCTCTCCTATGATTCTCATTTTCTCACACCCTTTTTTTTCCAAATCTAATTTTTTCTCTCTTGCTATCTCTTTCCATCAGCCCTTTCTTTCCACCAGAATACATAATAGCCAGCCGCGTCCAGATCTGTCCGCATGTGTCCACAGAGATGAGACGCAACGAATGAAGAGACAGAGAAACAGGACATTTACATTTGAGAACAAGGCACCATACATGTCTTTCTGTTCTGTGTGGTACATTGCGCCCCAGAGAAGTCTGGCCACCAGCGGCAGACCCATCATCCAGCCCAGGTATAATGAGCCATAATGTCATGTTGCGATCTGATTGGCAGAAAGGGGCGGGGAGAGAAGCCGGTGACAGAGTAAGTAAGAAAAAGAGAGGGGAAGAGAGAGAGGGAAATAATGATGATGATGATGATGAGGGCCATGAGGCGAAACAAAGGCAGCAGCAAAAGAAAAAAGGTGAGGATCAATTTGTGCCTGCCACCTCATTTTCTGCCTCCCCTCTCCCCCGTACCTCTCACTCCCAGCGTAAAACTCACATCAATCTTACAGCCATTTACAGCCTCCCTCCCCCTCTCTCTCTCTCTCTCAATTACTCTCTCTCCTCCATTTCTTGTCCTCTGCCTTCCTGTCATCTGCATCCAGTGTCACAGTCAGTGTGACCGGATGCAGAGTTTTAATCTTTGACATCACTTCAAACATGTTTTCTCTCTCTCAGTGCAGTTGGCGTTTGAATGTTGACACTCTTTGACCACCAGCCTGAGCTGAACCTTTATTTGGTATTATAATACACATGCAAACGCTCACATGTACACCGATTGACACGTGAGATTTGATTGTATTTTACTGGGAACTTCCGCTTTTCTAGAACCGACAACACTGTGTTGTCCAGAAGAATGAATTTGAAGCAATTGGGATTAACTCACTGATTTATCTGATTCAAAACATTTTAAAAGACAAAGGAGAAATGTCGTTACCCTGTTATATTTTAATGATACTGCTTATATTTTTTTTGTCCATTTTGTTCATTACTTTTTTATAAAAAATAATTTAAGATCACTCAAAATAAGCTAAGAAACAACATGTTTCATTATTATTCACATTTACAGTGTATTATGTTTATATTTAGGAAAGCTTTAGGAAATTAGAGGAACTTTCTAAACTAAGGTTCACTATAACTGTCTGACTACATGCATCAAATTAAATGAATTTTTCTTTGTAAATAATTGCAAAGAATTCTATATTTGTTGGATTTCAAAGCCGCCAAAATCAAAATTTGACAAAAGTGCTAGATTCTAGATTAACCTAATCTTGGATCCAGGCGTACACACACACACACACACACACACACACACACACACACACACACACACACACACACCATTTACATTGTAATTACCCCTGAGCCTCTCTCCAAGTCCCTGTGGGACCTCAGGCTGAAGACCATCTCAGAAGAGTCCCAGTTGTCCCATTGAGGAGATCATTAGCCTGGTTAGAGTAATCCACAACAATCTGTGTGTGTGTGTGTGTGTGTGTGTGTGTGTGTGTGTGTGTGCTGTGTGCGTGCGTGCATACATATGTATGTGGGTGTGTGTGTCACTTGTGTGTTCATGCGTTAACTGGCTGTTAAATGGACTCCGTGGCCTTTAGTGTCCGTGGACATTAGCTTTATTGGTGTGATCTGAAAAGTTATTTAGTGACAGCTGGGATTTCCCTCCCCAGGGACAGAGCCACTGACAACTCATAATAGCAGACATGAATGAGAGGGGAAATAGGCGTTAAATTGAAAGATCCTGGAAAATGGAAATAAATAAACGCTCATGAATTAATTTTAAAAAAAGAAGCCTACACAAGAAAATTTGCTAAAATGATTTGCTATAAATTCTTCTTGCGTCTTTATTTCACAAATCTTCAAAAATAACAATGTTGTCTTGTTTTATTAATTTCTATTTAAAAATTCCTTCCTTTATTTTGTAGGTTAATGAAATCACACCGTAATAAAACAAATAATTTGTACATCTTATTTAACAAGTTAGTCTGGACAAGGAGACATTTCCAACGTCATAAATGAATGAAATTTTGGCTTTGCAACTGTCTTTGTTGAGGAATAAACCTGCATGTGTGCAAACATGATGTATTCTGTAAAGCCTTTTCAAAAAGGAGAGGCTGTGATCATCAGCCTCTTTGTTGCAGGATCATTTGCGCCGCTCTGTTGTGTATTTAAGGGTTTAGAGGATCTGTGTCAAGGGTTATAGAGCAGCTGTGCGTTTGCCTGTCTCAGCTTAAGGCAGCAAACATCTGCATGCAGAGATGTATTGTCAGATGGGCCCCTAGACTCTCTGAACTGACGTGACCTGGCCAATCAGCAGCCCCTCTCTCTTTTCTTTATCTCTCTCCGCCTCTCCTTTCTCCTCCCTCTGCCATTTTCCTCCCCACACTGTTGTTTGGAAAAAAATTATCTTCCCTTTGCACTCGCCACTGGAGGAGAGTGTGGAGTAAAGGGGCACACAGGGGGAGGGAGAGGGAGAGGGAGAGGGAGAGGGAGAGAGGGCAACTGATTGCTCCTATTGTTTAAGAGTGAGGCTTACAGCCTGGCGGGGGATAATTGGCACACAAGGAGGGTAATGTGTTCGGATGGGAGCGGGAAGTCACAGAAAGAGAAATTAAGAGAAAAGGTGGTGAAAGCGCTCGTGCTGAGGACGCTGTGGAAGTGAATCCATCATGTTCTGAAATCGAGCATGGGTACAAATTCATGTTGAGCATTTTTATTCGATATATAGTGTTCTTGGTATGTGCTGTAATCTGGAACTCTTTTTTAATGTCAGGGGAAAGAGCCCTTGACAAACAAGAAACAACAACAAAAAACACCCCTGCAACATTAAATGTGCAACACACAAATCAGACTGTACTGCAGGTAAATAAAAACATGAAAATTGATTGCTGATTGCAAGAGTAATATCACATACTGAAAAACATACAAACATTAAAACCTTTGGAGTAGTGTTGCATGTTGAAGTCTAAGTCGATGTATGATTTAGAAAATTTTGAAATATTCTTTGTATTCTTGCATATGGGGATTTTTCTATCCAGGTAAGGAAAGAAATATTCATTCATTATATTGAATGAAACTTGTAATTTCTTCCTCCACAAGCAAAATTGGATGCTTTTGCATAAAGGCGCAAGAGTCACAATTAATCAAATACAAATTGTAGATATCACATTTTGCTGCATTTAAGTGCATCTAATTATCTGACATTTCTGTGAAAAACAAATACTATTATAAATACTGTGAATACATAATTTGAAACTCCTCATCAGAATAAAAACTAAAACTAGTCTATTATATTTGATGCCTACAAAGCTAACACATCAAATGTTGTTAATTTAATTGACGGGGGTCAAATAGTAAATATATCTATGCTTTTCTTCCCTGAAATATGCCCCAAAATAAACACTGCATTATACAATTCACAGTCACTTTTGTTCCTGTTTCGAATAGCAAGCACTGGCATCATTTCCTGGCATACATGATGTTCTTATTATGTTTCTTGCTCATTTTCATCCGCATGTGTCCTTTTTGTCAAACGCTTTGTGAAAGTGCGCAACAGGAAGCAGGAGGTAAAATTGCTTTTCAAATAAACTTGACTTGACTGGAAGTGAGCTTAATGTGAAGGATATTAATATAGATCATTTTACAAAGATCTCCACAGTCTTAGCCCCCACAAACTCGGTCAGATGTGGTATTTCCAAGCCTTGCATCTAATTCAAAACCATAGAGCCATAAAAAAATCAACAAAATCATGCGCCTACGAGGATGACCTTTAACCAGCAGGATGACATCATGTGGCACATCACGTGGCGCACGATGCATTGTGAAAAGTCTCGGCGAGCAGTATAATCTGACCAAATAGTTTGCTCTACTGCGTCATCAAAGCGAGTCCAGCACGTCCCTCTGTATGTCTGTGTCTCTGTTTCATATTCCAGTCACAAGCCACATGGTGCAACTTCTCAAACGGTACAATTTGGTATTTCGGATTTTTTTTTCGGGGGGTGGGGGTGGCTTGATAAGTTTTGTGCCTCAAGGTCTGTCTGGGATCGGCTGGATGCACACAAAGAGCTTGCTCAACATGCTCAGGACCACAATCGTTTTTAGCTTGATACCTGTGATGCCAAATAAAAAGGAACATAGAAAAGAAAAAGAATTTAAACATCTACGTTCAGTTTGCAAGTATGCAGAGGACGTTGCAAACATCTTTGAGTGCTCACAGCGTGCACCTCCGTCCGTGCGTGTCTGAATACTTGTGTGCGTGTGTTACAAATTAGTGTACTTGTAAGACCATTATTTGTGATATTATTTTGTGTGAGTGTGTGTGTAGGTGCGTGTGTGTACAGTGTGTCTAAATGGGAAGGCTGTAATTAAATGCGTAGACCTCTCCACTATCTCCTCCTCCAGCCAGCGCCAGTGACGCACAAACCGCAGCACAGCCATGAGTCATCAGGCCCCCAGGATCACCACCCCTCCTTCTATCTCTCTATCCCTGCCTCCATCCACCTCTACACAGCTCTCTATAACCCTCTCTGCCTCTCACTACACATTCCTATGTCCCACTCTTTCTAAATTACCCACCATCCTTCTCCCCCTCCGGCACGCACACGATGCAAGCAGCCGCCTTTTTTCTATACACTCCTTGAGATTCGTGCTCAATTTCCACCTCAATCCGACGCGCTCCCGTTTATCTCTCCACATCTGGCCATCGCTCTCTCTACTACGCCCCCGCCACCTTCCCCCTTCGCTCGATCTGTCTTTGCCCCTTTCATCTCCCCTGTTAACCTCTCCACGCCCACCCGTGAACCGGTGGGTTATAAGGCTTGCCACAGTTGCAGGCAGAAGGGGAACAGAAGGTGACATCGGGAGGAGAGAAAGGAGGGAGAACGGTAGCAGAAGACGGCGAGCAAAGGAGCAGAACATACAGTGTATGCAGTGCGAGGAGTCGAGAACAAGTGAGAGGAAACAAGACGGAGAGAGAGAGAGAGAGGAAGAGAGAGAGGGGGAGAGAGAACAGGATTTGAGGCATTTGCCACCTGGCGTCCTGAATCATTATCTGACTCATGCTAATCTCTTATCTTCTCCGCCAAACATACACACAAGCCTGCACACAGACACACCATACACACACACACACACACACACACACACACACACACACACACACACACACACACACACACACACACATGCCCGAAACACTCAAAGGACAGAGAGGAGAGAATATCTCTCGACTGTCTGACTGTCTGACAAAGTCGCCTACTTGGTTAAAGAGGGAAAAGGGGATGTTTCATTTTCCATTTCTCTGAGTGTTTATGATATGAGTAGGAAGGGAGAGCATATTAAATGTATGACTCATAAGTGTGTGTGCCTCTGTGCCCCACCAACGCCCTGCGGAGAGGGTTGCAACCACGGCTGCAGGAGGGATTAAAAAAAAAAGGCAATTTCGTGCTTTACTTGGTGTGGTTATCCAATTAGTTACACAAAACATGTGGCTAAGCGGATGTGTGCCAATATGCTTCTGTTCCTGATAGATGTTTTATCCCTGCAAGAGCCTTCACAAATATGTAGCAAAGCCGTCTGATGAAACATTACATTTCGAGTGCAATAGTTTTTGTATTTGGCTTTAGTTGTTTCGGTTTGTCAGAGGGGATCGCGCCCTATTATCCTCTGAGCCGACAGTGATAATTCAAGGTATTCTGCCTGCAGATGCCATAAGCTCCGTGTTCATTAACGAACCCACGTGGCTTGATTGTACAAGGGTTTCCCAAAGGTGTAAGTATTATTATTATCTTGTTCCAACATGTGCACATTAAACATCCTGGACATTCAAAGCCACCGTCCTTTTCACAATGTGAATGAACCCAGTAACAATAACAGCACCAAAAAAACAAGACAAAACTCTCATACAGATTACTGTGATGTATAAATGTGGCTCTGGAGCAGTTCAAATTTGGTACAAAACCCCTTTTTTATAAGCTCACTCTGTAGTTTCAAAACCAACACGAAACTTTTCTCGATATCATAATGTGTGTCCCATACATATGCAGGGTGCAAACAGCACAGCTCTCGTCTCAGCGCTGATAATCCAGACCCTTGCAGTGGGCGAATGACTCAACGTCACAGCACTAGATACTACTCCACTGGAATACCCCACATTTATTTGAAACATCTGAAATATGTATGCCTTGAATTTTGTAGCCTAAAGGAGCCTTTGAAGAATACAGACTTTTAATAGCCCACGAGAGTCGAGCTCACAGAGAAATGACGCCTGGCAAACACTGTCGGTTGGTGATGATATCGGCGATGGTGGGATCTAAATGATTGCCTCCAGCCTATAGAGCCTAATTTCTGAATATATATCTCTCTGCCCGAGATTGTCGGAGTAGCTGCACAAACAAAGTGACATACTAAGTGCGGCGAGAAAAAACTTTTAATATCTGCAGATGTGAAGGCAGATGTGAATTCCATTACAGGCGCATCATCAGACAAATGTTGCCTTTCGTTCCTTGTGTTAAGCACTCTGCCCCGTCTGAGGTTTTGATGAGGATCCCTGTGGGTCTGAGTCACTTCATCTTTAATCCTCTCCTTCTCTGTGTTAGTATTAGACGGAGGTTCCAAAACTCTTTAAGCGCGAGACCCAAAAGAGAAATGGTTTTCCCCTCAGGGCCTAAACTTACAAAAATCCACAATGACGAGTAATGTTATAGCAAGACACTAAACCAGCAGACACACAAGACCAACAATTCAAATGCTACACACACAAAGGGAAAAAAACGAGTACAAGAGCAACTAATGTGAGAGTAATCAAAGGACTGAACAAATCAATTTTTCACTCCCAAAAACAATCACTTGTATGTATGTTATTGGATACACAGTTATTGTGCGACAGCCTGTTGTCCTCGCCTCTGTGTCATGATTAAGTGCAGCTAGGGGAGTTTTTTGGAAGCCAAGTAATTAATACACATTTAATACAATTGCAGTTTCATCTCCAGTTCAGTTGCAGCTGGGGACCTTTGCTATATTGTCATTCAAATCTGCATGATGTTTCCTGTCTGTCTCTGTTTAGGCTAAAATGCCCCCCCATTCAAAAATAACAAAAATCCGACTGCATTCATACCTGCCTTTAAGTTTAAGTGTAAATCAAAGAAAAACAACTATTACTAAATCAACCTATAATTTACAAATGGGGGAAACAACAAATATTTGATCAGTTCAACAATTTTTTTTTTGGCCTCAAGCTCGTCTCCTGCATCACAAATCCTAAAGTGACCACATTAAGCCCACTCTGCCCAGCCTGTCCTCATGCCAGGTGTAATACTGCATGGGCTTGCACCATGCTATTTAGCAAATCTCATTGCACTTCACATGTTGCTGAGCATCCTCGGATCCTATGGTGACGGCTACTTATCTACCTGGCATTAGAATTTAAAAGCACAGACCGCCGGCCCTCGCTCGTCTTTGTGTCAAATAATTTTGCAGGGATTAATGAAGTTTATCGCTCCAAATGTCTCCCAAACGCGGGTTTTAAAAAGCCGACCAGTTCAGGCTCCCACTGATGGAAATTTAACCTGGTTGGAGCACAACTGTTCTTCACGCTGATGCATGTTTGTGTGGTTGTTTGCCCGTTGTAATAATGCTTCCCCTACCTCTTCTCATTCCAGAGCGCAGGCTGCAGCTGGGTGGTGATCTGTGCCCTCTGTGGTCCTTGACTCTTCCTGCCTCCTCGCCTCTGGTGGTAGCTGTTGTTCATGGTGACTGTTGATGTTCCAACAGGCTTCGCAATCCTCTGTTGACCTTCACAACAACAAACAGTCAATTGCAAGTAAATCAAAGTGAGGCGATATTGAAGTAATTGCTTGCCTTTGCAAGATGCATACACTAATCAAAACACAATGATGTATATTAAGTGTCTATTACTTTTCAAGTGGCTCAATCAAAGTTTTTTGCCAGGACTGATGTGTGAGACTGTGGTGTTTCTGGTTTTGAGTGTTTTGTATTAAATTGTATATTGTAGACTCCGTGGAGCCCTGTAACCTGTAAATAAAGGAAATACAAATAAACTGGACCAAGTGGAAATGATTAGTCCTGTTGCCAAATGAATGCTTTTTGTACTGTTTTGTCTAACTGTGCTCTCTCCTGATCCTTTTCAAGCGTGTAATTATCCATGTTTGAAAACAATTAAGTTCTTTACACTATTCCACAGTGAAGTGCCATGTGCAGGAGTGACTGGTGAGTGTGCAAACAGAAACGTGGTCCCTGACTGTAATGTCTGTAGTTTCAGCTATATGACTCTTGATTGATTTTGATTCATAACCATAGTGTCTCTGACATGTGTGGTGACGGACGATTGAGCTAATAGAGAGGTAAAGGCACTTCTGTTTTCCCTGGGCGAGATCATTACAAAGTTGCCACCAGCACTCCACTTACTGTGCTGACTGAAGCACTGATTCAATATTATGTGGTTAATGAATTCCTTACTTCATCATTTATGAATGATTTGCAAGATTTTTTTGTGTGCATCGATTTACACCTGTACTTGTAACTGGTGATCATTTGTGTGTCTCTCTCGTTCTGCATTAAAGATGAAAAACACTGGGTCAATACTCTTTACTCCTGTTCACAGAATATTCCCAAGACACAAAAAACACGAATTCTGTGTCTGTGGCCTCTGGTCCAAAAAAGACAGCTTCCTCCAGCGTAACCATTTCTTCTGCACTTTCATAAATAACTCAACATAATATTAAAATATTAATTTACTTTAAATACAAAAGGAGGAAAATAATTAGAATGCCATTTGATCCATGCATTGAAATTACATTCACAGTTGTTACCAGTTGTTGTAGTTGTTACAGCAAACTTTTAAATATCTCCAAACTGCACATAAATAGGAACAGTCCAAACACGTTAACATCTCCATCGCTGTTAAATATTCACAAACACACAAAAACTGTGAGCTGTGTATGATGCCCTTGGCCTAAAAGCCAGCTCCCTTAACAACAAAATTCAAAAAATAAAGATATTCAGTAAAACCAGTAGAAAAACTTAAAGGCCACAGAAAAATATGAACCCGGTCATACCAGTGTGTAAAACTCATCTAAAACTCAACATACCGTGATCAAATCTTCACCATCTTCACATCTCCACCTTTGTGGAGATGTCAGTAAAAAAAAAGTAAAAAGTACCAGTTTATCAACAAGGCATCCGTCCAGAAGGACAAGGCACAAGACAAAATATTTCAATTACACTATCCGAGTCCCTCTCCGTATGAAAAGATCAATAAGTACATCACTGAGGTGCCTGAATGCATCAAGTCTGTGACTAAGGCAGCTGACCAAGGACCTTCTCAAATCCAGAGTCCCAAACAAATTCATGGTCCGCAACGCTCTGCAGCGTTTCTCACCATATATTTTCTTATAAAAGCTGTGGAGCAGAAAAAATGTCAACTGTACTCCATCTTTTTGTAAAATATCTTCTATTTTTTATTTCCCCCTGTTAGATTTTATTTATACCCTATGGAGATTCCCAAGTTTTTGTGTTGAATAAGACATTAAAGCTCAATTAAGAATACAAATACAAATATTTCTAAATAATAGAGATATAACAGAAATATAATGAAGCCTGAAAATTCTCCCATTTCAGATCATAGACTGTCTCTTTCTTGTCTTGCTCTTTTCTCAACTGTCAATAGTGTCTCTTGTTGTTTCTCCAGCCAATACAGATAAGCATACGCATGCCTGTAAATAAAATATATAGAGGAGAGATACAGAAAAGAGAGGAAACAGAAATTATAATGTAGGCATGCTACCATAATAGAGTAGGTCATGAGCTGAAATGATAGAGACAAGAGAAGTGTTTGTGACATTCAGTTACATATAGAAAACACAGCTTTGTTTCAGGGAGATCAGTGTCTGATTAGCAGAAGTGATAGATAAAGAAATGGGAAATTTCATTGTATGCCACTATCTGGGAAATGGATTTTGTGAATACTGAGCTGGCTGGATATAAGCTTTTATTCTGGCTTTTACTGCCTGAATCCTCTTACGTTTACAAGCGCAGGTTTTACCCACTGGCTACAATGAATACATTTTCTTTCTCTGTGATAATACAAAGACAAATATTACAGACTCCACATGTTATATGCACAAGAGACGACACATCCTCGTGTACACACATTCACCTCAGTGGTCGTCCTGCGAGAGCATTTGCGTATGCTCAATAATCCCATTTTCATTTTTTAAAAGAGGGTTAGCCTACAATATGACCAAAAGTCAGTTTCACCAAACCCACTTAACCGGAAAAAACTTTGCATGACTTGAGAAATTGAGAGTAATGTAAAATTACAAGGCCATAAATTGTGTAAACGCCAAAGTCATTTATTCTTCCCTGATTGTGCTGAGGCTACGTCCCTACCAGTAAACTTCTAAGATTATCACCCGCTATATACTGCATGTTCCCCTCATGTCTCAGTTTGTCCGGTTAGCTAGTGCTACTCAGTTCTCTTTTGTCGATGCTTGAGTTTAGTTTATCTTGTGTTACCCTCTTTTATGTTGCCCAGCATTATTGTCTCCAGCATTTTGGAAACTTATTTGTTTTATAAGTAATGTTTTTTCAAGAAACCACCTGTGTCTGTCTGCTTTATCTGCTCGGTCCCCTCACAATCCACCAGGAATGTGTACTTGCATGTATTTGACTGGCCAGTGCAGCGCCTTGCCCGGCAATGTCACATTGCATTGCAGCAAAAGTTGAGGCAGGTTCATGTTTTCTTGCCAGGACGATGCTGTGTTGTTTTTGCTGCGTCCCCCTGCACTGGCACTGCCACTGCAAAGCTGGACTGGCTCCATTCAAATGAGAGGCCGGTGGTTCTTTTTTCCCCCACACAGCGTCATCTGTCAGGACATTACTCTCAGCAAGAAAGCGTGTTCCATAAAAAGTACAAAATGTGCCCCATTAAATCGTGCTGAAGGTGTTGAACTCTGTGGAATTCATTAATTTCATGGCTTAATTCTGGGATTTAAAAACAAATAAAGGTGTTGCATGTGAGGATTAGGCTACACACTTCAATGTGATTAACAGTGTAAGGGAAACATCAAATGAAAAAAATTAACAAATAAACAACTAATTATATATGTATATATATAATACACTTGCACACAAAAAGTTTACACTCATTCATTTCTTGACTTGTTGTGCCACATTAAGGGTTTCATGTGCTTTCTTGGTTCTGAGATTTTTTTAAATTTAATTTTAAAAACCGACTGCCACATGCTCATGAATTGTAAAGGTTATGTATTTTTTAAGAGCCTTGTCTGACGAAGACGTTTAACAGTTTTGCAGATGGCAGGCTATAGCAAATGTTTGAAAATGTCAAAGACCTTAACATAGAATTATTGCTACCACTACTGTAAAACTTAGTGCAGCCTCGTGAAATATAAATTACACTAACTTACCTTTTCAGGTCCTAACAAAGTCTAGTGTAAAATCAAAGTCAGAGACTCAAGATTTTTATTTGATCTTTAACAAGGACTCTTATTAGGGTTTTGTTTGGTCTCTCTAACGATCTGTTCAGTTTTTCATCTTCTTAAATCTATTTTTCACGTATTTATCACCTGTCTGATTACCTTCATTATGCTTTTTTGATATACAATTGGACTTCAAACCAGCTGTTATACTGTAACAGCTGTGTGGACTGCAGACTCAGAGCCTCCCTCCTGATTGGCTGGCTGACCTGTCCCTACCAGAGCTCGAGAGAGAAATGCCAGAAAGGTATGCTGAGATAGTTTTTGCCAAATATAATTTCACAAATATCAATTATAAAGAACAAAACATATATGAAACGCTGTAAAGATGTAAAATATGAGCCCTTTACTCTTACAGCATTGTCTTATCCTGTAAAGCATTCTGACAAATAATTATTTTATTTCTGTCCCCAAGAATTACAGCTCACCGTTTGATGAATTGTTTTCAAAATGTATTTTTGGAACGTCTTAAGGTCTCTGCTCAACACAATGAAGCTTGATATCTTGTTTTAAATCCTAAGCCAAAATTAATCAGGGAGAGATAATGATTTACAAGTGAGATACTGATTACATCCCTTCCTAGTCATAACCCTGCATTAATCATGATAATTTTCCTCACCCTGACACCTCAAGTGTGCCTGCCCTATTTTGCTGCGATACCATCAGGTTGTCATTAGAATTGTATTAACTGGACCATGAATTCCTGTCTGATATAAAAATGTAGACCGTGTTTTTTTTTTTTTATTATCTTGGCTTTTATTATCTTGGCTATTATCTTGGGTTTTAAACGGATCTGATATCCGTTTAAAACCCACAGCAAAACAGTTTTTCCCATTTCATGGAATTTCAATCAAGCTGCACAGGACGCCTATCAAGACATCTGTCCATGGAAACTTCAGTCAACATCTGTGACGTATAAAAGAGGCTATGTTCTACTTTACAGATCGAGGCACTCGATCAAACAAAGGATATGGAAATATTGTCCTATATTTAGTATGTATGATCCAAAATTATATCATTGGCTTCTTCTTTTTTTTTAATCAATGAACCACAATCCTCCGGTTTGTTGCACACAGTCATCCATGCACACAGAGTTGTGTGACCCTGTTCATCCTGTGGAGGATCAGAGGTTTTGTCGCTGTAGGTGTTGGTGATGAGTCACCAGCAAATCACCGCGTTTCAAACGGCTTTCAAATTACTTCCCTTCCAGTCAGGTGGCGTGCTGATAACTGATAACAGTTTTCATTTCTACAAGGAGTTTTGGAGGACTCATCTTTCCATCTGTTTTGTCCAACACAGGGTTATAGCCTGTGTGTAGGTCTGTGTCTGTTTGTAGTACAGTCCACAGCACAGTGCGAACAGCAAGGAGGTCTGCAACACAGACAGACAAGTGCAGTGTTGAATGAAAAATCATCAAAAGGTAGAAACTAAAACTGTCTCCACGAAGGGGACGAGTGGGGAAACATTTCAGGGTTCAGCCTATCTAGTCTTGGTTCATAAAACAGCTCATTTAAGCTGACAAATGATCAGCAAGGAAATATTGTATTTACACAAGTTCACAGTATATGGTCTGCCAATATAAAAGTGTCAGCTTTTAAAATGGTGGAAATGTATTTTGCCTCAGAATGACAACACAAAGCTTGGAGAAACCCCCCCGACAACACTTAAACTCATCCATTCTGCACGCTCAAGATAAAAGACCTCTGCATAGCTGCCATACAATACACAATAAAAGCTGTTGTTGCACAGCAGCACTGTGCCAGGACAATCATGAGGTAATGAACGTGACCACATCAATGCATAGGGATGCATGGGTTTTCGAAATTTGGCACGTGTCGGAGGTCTGCAAACGCTTGGTTTCCCTGCCAATACATCTGCAGTCTGTGGCTTTGCCATCTGTGCTCTCTGGTGCAGTGATTACCAATGATGTGGATGCAAGCTCTTATTCTGATTAAAGTCTCATGCTAGGTTCTGCTGTAGTACATCAGAGGCAGCTGGATGCAGGCCGAGTGTCTTGTCATGAGGCCTTGAACGTGCAGCGTTGCCTCTGAAACCGTGTGTGTGTGTGTGTGTTTTGGTCAGGGTTGGGTTCAATTCATTTTAAACAGTGTGTCTGCTGATGCATGTGCCAGGTGTCTACAGGGGAGAGGGGAAGAGATTGATGGTGAGCGCTGATGTCGCATGCTCTGATATGAGTCGCCTCATCAACCTCAAATTCATTGCCTGCTCCTGGCCTCCAACGCCATCCGTCAGCGGCGCCACCAGTTTCTCAAAGGTTGCAATGCGCATTTCACAGCTAATATTCAAGGGGGTAAATAATTTCCGAGGAGCAGACAATGAGAGAGTAGGACAACAATCGGCACAATGCGCGCACATTATTCACACGGGATCCACTTCCCTAGGGGTCCATTGACTCACACCATAACTCTTCTTCGAGACCTAATTTATGCCACGGACGTTTGGCATTCAGTGGCTGTTCAGAGCTTATTTCTCACATCATTTATATTGGCTGATGGATTCAAATATTAGTTTTAACGCCATATTCATCAAGATGGAGATGCTCAGCCATCACAGATTACTTACGGAGGGATGGTGTTCATTCAGTGCGCTGCACAAGGCAGCATTTTTTTGCAGCAGCACTGGTGAAGGAGCTGAGAGGATGGAGGCAGCACAAATATTGGGAACATTTGAGTGAGTGTCATTTTTAAAGGTTTTTATATTTCTGTAAACTACAAAAATCTTTGAATTTGACTGATTTATTAGGGTTACTGCACAGTTTACATCATAGAATAGAGTGCATATGCAACCGTTTATATTTGGTCCAGTTTTAACCATCAAAGTTACTATTTTCCAGAGTGCATGAGCACACAAATTCTTAAAAGAGCATTTTTGTATTCAGGTATCTTTCTAACGGTGCCTTGAATAAAGAGGAATATTTCAATATCAATGTTATTAACAGATCAACATTACGCCTGCAGTGTATCAGCGAGTAGACCCACAAAGGTGTGTTTTAATGATTATTTTTCATGTCATGTTTTTTGGGGGGGCTTTTAACGAGATACAGATTTTTTTTTTAATTCCGATTGGTGTCAGCCTTTCCATCACAACAACTTTCCAGATGTAAACAGAGCTGCTGAGCCATAGAAACAAACAGTAACACTGCGACATAACACCAGCGAACAAGTCTCACCAAGTAGAGCAGATCTTGTTGTGCAACGCCGTGTTGCACCCTGTGACACGGACAAACGTTTGACTCACAGAGAGAGACAGATTGAGCTCTGGTGTAGAAAATATACTTTTTTCCCCACAAAACTGGGTCAAAAACTGACAACTTTTATCTTGTAACTGTTTGTCAACACTGACAAATGGGCTAGATGGGTGGATATAACAGACACTCATAAAAGTAAAGCATAAGAATCAGTGTAATGATGATAATATTAGCCTTTGATTATTGTACATAACACATTATTTATTTTGACACAAATACACCGCATGCTCATTGGAAATTTGTGTTGGCTAATGTAGCCTGACGCAAACTTGTGAAAAAACCCAGATGAAACTGTAGATTATTGTGTGGGTGCTATGCATCGTGTTGTAGGAACCTTACAGTGCAATTACTTGTCCTTCCCTCCCCTGACAAAGTGGCGTGGGCGGAAAAGCTTCTGTTAATCATGAGCTCTATTTTATCACTTTCAGGTAGAGGCCCTTTGCTGTGTGACGGAGCTGCATTAGCACACTTGCCGGAAGATCCGCAGCCTGCATTACCATAATTGTGGCCAAAATGTCAGCAAAAGCCAGGAGATTCATCATTCACTATCTCGCCTTGTTTGAGGCATGTCGATTTCGCAGCTCCTCCTGACGACCCTGCAGCCCTCCTCAGTCCAATACCAACAGTGAGAGAGAGCAAGTTAATTAAATGGAACAAAAGGCCATTCACGTATGGTCATCGCCTCTTGTCTTAGCCGTTTGTACAGGGAACCAACAGCGACAGCACATCCCAGCCTCCACCAGGAGGTTCATTTGTCTGTAATGTACATTTACAGTAAGAGAGGGGAAGTATGTTTGTCTCAGTGTGTGTGTGTGTGTGTGTGTGTGTGTGTGTGCGCGCGCGTGTGTATTCCATTAAATGCAAGCAGTGTTAATCTATGTGAGTGGCCAAGCAGGCGGCAGAGTGTGAGTCAGTGCGGGGGTGCGGACATGGAGTGAGGGTAAAGGGCCAACTAATGCTGAGTGGCAGTTGATAATGCCAGACCGTTATATCAGCATCTGCCCTCCGGCTCCATGCTTACCTCTCCGAGCCTGCTGCTGCCACCGAGCATTTCCACACAGACACAAAAACACATGCACACGATAGCACGACTGCCCTGCAAACACTCTGCATTCCGCAGCAAACAGTCCCTTGCACAAAATCTAATCAAACAGAGGTTATGTGGCGCCTCAAGCCATCGCAACGGATTACAACTTCATTTGATGTGCATATCTCGTCTGCGAGCACAAAACACATATTTGCACACAGGGACCAAGTCAAGCCCTGCCTCAGAAGTGAAACAAAGCGCCATTTTAGTTCCTAGGTAGCGAGTGAGCATGTTCCTTTGCCTGAGTCTCAGAAACACAGGACTGTTTCATCGCTGCTGTGTTCTGTATGATTTTTTTTTTTGTGGGCTTTGACAAACTTAAAAGCCCCTTTAAAATGAGACATCAAAGGCTCTGGATGATATTTATGTGCGTCCGCACGTTGTTTCTCTGATCATATCAGATATCTAACATTCACATCAGCAGCATGAGATTTTGAATCTGCCACACAATAATCATGTAATAAAGTTGGCCTCGTGTGACTCTCGTCTCTGCAGTGAACATCCCATTAATCTCAGCACGTCGCGGTTAATATGGAATCCCTGCCTGTGGTCAACTGAACGTACAGTGCAAATATTAACACACATTACAACACGCCCATAGATGTATACACATATGCGCGCGCGCGCGCGCACACACACACACACACACACACACACACACACACACACACACACACACACACACACACACACACACACACACACACACACACACACACACACACACACACACACACACACACACACACACGTGAAATTGTGGGGACCCTCATTGACATAATGAATTCTTTAGCCCCTTACTCTAACCTTAACCAACCAACTAAATGCCCAACCCCTTACCCTAAGCCTAACCTAAGCTCACCTAACACGAAGTCCTAACCCTCAATCAGTTCTTTGAAGTTGCATTCCAAATCAAAATGTCCTCACAACTTCAGCATGTCCTCAGAACGATTGTTTTTGAACCAACATTGGCCCTCGCAACAATAGAAAGACAATTACACACACACACACACACACACACACACACACACACACACACACACACACACACACTCACACACACACACACACACACTCAAATGCACAACTGGAAATAAAAGTGTGAAAAGAGAAATGCCGAGAGAAACGAACCCACATGAGGATTGACAGCTGAATTCAAGGGCAAATGAGGCCAGAGCGAAGGCCTGGCTCTGACAAATGAAGTGTGAGCTCGGCTTTAACATTGTGAATCATCATAGTGTACAACAAACACACAAGACCTGGGGAAACGACTCGGCTGACGGCGGAGGTTGTTTTTATTTTATAGGAAATACACCGAAAAGGGAAGTTGAAAAAGGACACGGGAGAATGCATACGAGTGGGTCATGTAATCAAAGCATCCCCCCGGCAACCCAGAGTTATTTACTCCATCGAACCTCTGACTCTTATCCCGACGTTTCAGACAGGACTAGTCTAAAACCTTCGGGCAGACTGATTTTCAATTCAATACCGCTGCATTTCAGCAAAGCTACTACATTTTTCTCCTTCAGTTGTCAAAGATAATGATCAGAATTAGAGTCGTTGAGCGTGAAAATAGTCGTGAAGAAAATCGATTCTTAACGATTGAGCAGCACAATATTATATGTAGTGTGGGCGCACATGCAAGGATTTGTGAGTAACACTTTTTTATAAAAAAGGGTAATTCACACGCTTAAAGGAGACATTATGTTCAGGTTCCTAATTTTAATTTGGTCTGTGACTGTGCTCTCAGAAACCGCTTCAGTATTTTCCTCGTACTGTCCATTCCTGCAGCTCCTCTCTCCAGCCTCTCCCTGAAACACCTGGTGTTAGCAATGAAGCCCAGTCTGTGCTGATTGGCCTGCTGGCCCACTTCGTACAGTAGTGATTGGTCAATCGCTTCCAACACATGTAGGAAGGGTCGGCCTCCGCTCTCGCTTAACCTGGCTTTGTTTGGTGTTGTGCCAATGCGGAAGTGCCTGAAGCCTGTATTCTCTGGAATCACCAGCAGAGGGCGACTCACTGGTTGCAAAAAGAAGCCAGTTTTCTATAGAAGTCTATGAGAAAATGCCCCTCACTAACTTGTTCCTGATGAGTTTATGATCTCAATCACTAGTTTCAATCCTTCTTCAATACAGCACAATGCTCATTTTGTAAATAGTTGTCTCATTTAGAGTAAAATACCCAATAAAGCCTGACTGACAGCTGGTCTGTCCACTCGGTTTATGGTTGCAGGTGGAGGTGGGACCGCAGTGGATGAGCTCTCAGTCAGACCCACCCCCAATCCTAAGTCTGGTTGCAAAAAACAACAACATGGCGCTGTTTTTCTTTTTCACTTCACGACAATGTAAAACATTGACATGTTCTCAAACATGTCCGTTCTCCTCCTTCTTTGTCAATGAGCACTTGCTGAGTCATTTTGATTTCAGTGCCACACTCCACTTCAACAACGACAGCAAAATGTATCATTTAAAATAAAGACTATTATGTCTGACCATCATAAAAACAGGTTGATATTTTTCATGAAAATAGAGAATAAAGTTTTTCAAATGCAAAATGCAAAGTCCTACTCTATATGTATTCATGTATCTGTATCCCAGCAAACATGGTGACATGTAAATTAATGTAGGAGAAAACAGTGAGTTGATTAACTAATACAGACTTCATAATTTCAAGAATTCATCTTTAACCCTGCATTACTCGTGCATTAAATCATCGTGCACTATGAAGCATGTGTTTTGCAGCCTTAGTATAGAGTTTGCTGTTGTGTCTCTGTGATGACACAACGATTAGTGACGAGAGGTCCGTGCTAAGAGCACAATGTGGTGCTGGCAGATGGAGAGCAGCCAGAAATTATGTGAGACAGCAAGTGGTAAATTGCGCTGTCCCTGAAAATTGAGCAAACATTGATCAGCTAAGCACGGCGGCTCCCGTGGCCCGTGAGCCGTGAAGCCGCAGAGGATCAGGGGCCACCCCGGACAAAAAGCCTAACAACCAGGTCTGCGAGAGAAATGGGCCTCTGGGGTGCACGCCAATCTTCTGTCCGAAAGGCCCATTCTTCGGAGCGTGTCACCAAATGGTCCTTATCGATAGCCCGTGAACGAGGTCACTCAATTTTTTTCCCCCCATGCTCCTGAATCTAAAATGAGAGCGAAGGAAGCACCAAGGGAGGAAGAAGCAACACACTAACCTTTAACACGTGCGAGAAGGAAAATGGCTGCGCACCGGCTCTAGCATCTACAATTTTCATTGAGGAAAAGTACTATTTCATTCATGCCATTTCCGTTCATTCATCAGCCGGGGCCAGCCCAGACTCTCAGTGCCATCTCCACCACACCAACATTCTTATCAATGGAAGTGACGTCAGCACTGCCTGCAGCTGGGGGGTGGTGGTGTTGGGAGGGGGGCGGGGTCACGTGGTGCAGTGAGGGTATATACAATAAAGTTGCGCTGACCGTGGTGCTGAAAACATTCACTGAATAGTACATTAGCGCTACTGCTGCTGCCATTCGAATTGACCACACAACTAAATAAAGAGCCGCCAGTGTGGGGTTTTTCTCTTCTTGATGTTGGCCACAAGCTGAAGAGAGAGAGAGAGAGAGAGAGAGAGAGAGAGAGAGAGAGAGAGAGAGAGGTGGGAAACAGACAGCCATTCTCTCAGGTGATCCACCATTCATGAATTAATCTTGGCTTTACCCGCGTTGAGTTTCACCACTTCCCCACCCCACCGAGAGGGACTCCAGGTAAGTGGAACGAAGTGTTTTTCTCTACGACTCATCGGAAATATTAATCGGAGAGATTCGGACATTTTCCTCGTGCTATTAATTTAGGGCTTTTTTTGTAGTTGTATTTTTTTTTTTAAACCTAGATTCTGATTTTTACAGAGTGAGGTTTGTGTGGGCTTGCGGAGTGTGGAAGAATTTCTTCTGAAAATCTTAAACTTTATTAGTAGAATTGATCAGTTTTCTGCAAAAGCCCGAATGTCTTATTGAACCAGAACTGTTTCTGTGGGACTTTTTAATATTAAACATAACGGAATACATTCTGTGACTTTAGACGGTAGAGAAATATATAGAGTATTTTCCGAATTATTTTTTATAACGTCAATATTTTTGAATAAATTGAAAAATTAAGGAATTTATGAACAAACCAAGCTTTTTTTTGTGAATAGTCTAAAAATCTATTATTTCTTATGGCTAAGAAAAACAATGAAATCTGTTATTTTCTGTGTTTGAAGAATTAAGCCACTGCAAAGCGCAGACAATTATATTTAATGAATATTTCTGTGAGCTGCTCAGGAACTCCTGTAAAATTTCAGTTGAGATTTTTCAGTCATGTATGTAACAAAAAAAAGTATATTTTGAAGATTTATCATTCATTTCCAGTTATTCACTTCTAATTAAATTAGGCTCTTAGTCATTCACTGCGGTCTGGCTCTCTTGTGAAGAGGGTTTGGTTCGTTTCTCACCCTTCCTGATCCAGTTTATAAAAATGTCAGATTTCGTGCGGCTCGCTGTTCAGCTCTGCCCAAATTTGCGCTCGTCTGCATTCCACCACTGCTACTGAGGGGAAACATGCTCACACCACACAGGGACAAAGACGCGTTTTCCTCCGACTGCTTCCTTGAGAGAGAAAAAAGCTCGAAACCCTAAAATGCAACACCCAGCTCCTTTACAATTTGGATGGACCACTCAGGGACCGTAGGGTTAAAGAACTCATCCGTAGCCACCGGCTTTACGCATGACTTCCCCGTGCGTGCGTTCTCTATTCCAGTGTCCTGGTCACATCGCTTCGATGCATGGAATAGCAAAATCACAGCTGACACAGAGACAGAACCTCGGATCAGTTTGGGTTTCCACGTTTTTTTTTTTTTTTTTCAAAGGCACAGACGCTTAAAATGGCAGGTGCGCGCGTTTTGGTTGGGTTGACTTGGAGAAGGAGGTGAGGCATTTTTTCCTACATATATCAGAACATTTGACTGAAAAATGAATTCCTTAATATGCATTTCTTGTCTATATAACAGTTTGCTTCGTTGAATCTCATGACCAGAGAGAGAGAGAGAGAGAGAGAGAGAGAGAGAGAGAGAGAGAGAGAGAGAGCATTATTGTCAATCAATTCAAACGCACGTTGGAGAGATAATGTCTGGGTTGACGCACGACCACAGACAAAAAAAAGGGCTGATTTAAATGTTCGGAGCGCAATTCCTGCATGCAGATTATTACCTTCCTCTTTAAAGATATTGGCACTTAACGCGTAAAAATATCTAAACAACGACGGTCAGATCATCTCCTTGTTTCCAGCTGCGCTGAGGCTACACAGCATTGGCAAATAAAAAAAGAAAAAAAAGACATTGTAGGAAATACTACAACACTACAACAAAACTTGATTTTCCATCAAAAACACTTGGACTAAAATGATCAGTTATGTCAGAAGAGAACGAGAGGCGTGCAACTTTCTTTGTTGCATTTGGCACGGCTCATTAGTCTGCCTTTGGGTGCGTGCTTTGTCCTCGTTTAAATTGCCGACAGTGTTAACTGCTTTCGAATGGTCGCCTCAAGGTGAAAAGATATACTGTTTGTAAATCAGATGCTGGTGAGCTAAAGGAGATTCAATTGTGTGAGTGAAGCATTTTGTTTTTCTAAATCCTCCTTTCTGTATGTTTAGACTGGCCTTTTTACAACAAAAAAAAAAAATCAGTGTTTCAGTGATACAGAGGTGCTCTTGTGCTCCTATTGCCATTGAGGTTCCACATTATAAATGTTCCACAGGAAAAAAACTACAACAAATGATGAGTGACTCATTTCGCATATCTTTTGTCTTTCTCCCTCTGCCTTCTCCCCTTCTCTCCAGGTGCTTAACCTCCCTCCTGCCAGTTCTGCATGGTCATGACCTGTCATCACGCCCCTTCCACAGCCCACCTCATCCTATTGGTCCTGCTCATTGTCACTCCACAGCTGGCTGGCACCGCCCCTGTGCGGGGTGAGGGAGGGGTGGAGGGGCGCACCCGGACAGACCATATAGAGGACAGCCTCGCCCCCTTTCTCTCACCCCCTCCCCAGACTCTTTCCAGCCCTGACGATGCATCCCTCGTCCGGGGCCAGGGCCCGGGTCAAGACGACCTACCAGAAAAGGCAACGGACCCTGCGCAGGTGCTCGCCGTGCTTTTGGAGGCCCTGGACCACCCGGGGGAGAGTGAATTCCAGGCGAGCATAAACAGGGAATGGGGAGGGGAGCAGAGTAAAGAGCTGCCCTCCATCGAAGGGTTTGAGGATGGTGAGATAAGGAGAATGGGACAGACAGTGGGAGGCCGAGAGGTGGAGGAGGAGAGAGAGGGGCGAAGGGCTGATAAGGCTATTGAACAGCTAATTGTGGGCCATTTGACAGCTGCTCAGGGTGATGACTTACAGGAAAGGGGGGAGGAGGAGGATAAAAACACAAGGTCAAGGGATGATCTGGGGTGGTCTGTGGAGGATGTGGGACCTGATAGTGTAAGTGAGGAGGAAGGTGAAGAAGAGGGGCAGGAAGTAGGAAAGGATTTAGAACGTTTCTTAGACAATACCAGAGTGAGTTCCACATCCCAGGTAGATGATCCCTCTCTGCAGCGCAAAATAAGAGGCTACTTCCAAAATATTGACTTGGGTCTCCAAGATAATGAGATCCTGCCTCCACTGAAGGGCTACAAGGCATATAACACTCAGCTGGCGCGAGCTGGAAAGAAGCTGCACTGGCAGGAGAACCAGGACCGCAACCGACCCACCAAGGGGGGCAACTTCATGGATGATTTTGAGGATGAAGGAGAGGAGCTGGAGGAGGAGGTCGAGGAAGAAGAGGAGAGCCTCTCCCACATGGAAGAGGAGGCAAGAGCGCGTGCAGAGAAGCAGGAGGTGCTCCGGCAGCAGGAGGAGGCGGAACGAGCCAGAGAGGAGGAGCAGAGGCTGGCAGACATTGCGTCTGACATGCTGCTGCAGTACATGGGGAGGAAGCAGCAGTCCTACATGAAGCCCCGGGAGAAGAGCAGCATGGGCGCTGCCGGCAACACCGCTGAGGACAAGCGCTCTGAGGAGGTCCTCCCCGATGAAGATGACCTAGACCAACAAATGATCGACAGGCTCATTGAGATCAGCAGTAAGCTGCACCTGCCAGCTGATGATGTGATTGAGATCATTAGTGATGTGGAGGAGAAGAAGAAGAAAAGGAAAGAGCTGCAACTGCAGCCAACCAACAGCAACCCTGTCGCCCCACGCTTCAGGCCTCTGGTACCTCCTCCTCTGGCAGCTCCGCCTATCTACCATTACACAGCCTCAAAAAACCCCAAGAAAGCCCCCTATAAGTACAACAAGTCCAACAAGAAATGGCACAAGGACAATGTCAAGTCATACAAACAGGAATATTGGTATAAGCCTCAGAAGCAGCTTGATTATTGGTATAAACCCCAGAAACAGTTTTTAGCTTTCCCTTCCTACCCATACTATCAGAAGCCATATCGAGCGTACTACCCTGTTTATTTCCCATATCCCAAAGCACAATATTATGGCAAGCCCGTCCCCTCCAGAGACCAGCCGTTCGGCCCCCAGGAACTTGACCTCCAGGCCCCAAGGCGCAGGCACAGGGGTGGGGGTAAGAACCGTGGACAGGGCTGGAGGCAGCAGCCGGCACCACGCCTGCCTCTCAACCCTTATATCTCTAACTATATCCTTCCTCACCCACGGACCTACCAACCCTTACCTCCCCCCAAACCACCAACCACACCTAGGAGAGGCAGGCGCCCCCCATACTACTATCCACAAATCACACCGGGAGATGACTATGAGGAAGATGGGCTGGTGCCTCAGCTGGACAGTGAGGAGGAACTGGAAAACTTTATTGAGAGGATCTACATGAAGCGCAGAATGTATTGAGAGACTTTTTGGACTCTTGTCAGATCAGAGGAACAGACGGAGGTGGGATAGATATACAGTAGCTGGAGAAAAGCTAAAAGAGCGGTGGAAAAAAAGACTCAGAGGAGATATGTGTTTTGAGCCTGATTGAAATTTTAAGGGTCAAGAAGTGAAAAGTTAGATTTATGTTGTTTAAATCACTGTATTTTCGTTGATTTCCTTGGTCAGGGAGAAGATGGAGGTGTCCCAGTTTACGCTCCCTGCAACCATGTTCAGTCTCTTGATCGGTTTACATTTTGAAACAGAACATACCATGGTGTATGTCTGCCTCCATTCAGGTCAATCTCTGATGCTCTTGCATTATTCAGAGATTTCTAGAGGACACGCACACACGCATACACGCACACGCACACACACACACACACATGCCTACATACAGTATAATCACATTTCTGACACATTCACAAGCTGATGTGCCCTTTGCAAGAGAACCATGTTTACAACATCAATTTGTAATTTTGTTCCATATTTTTTTAATATTCTCTGTCATAAACTAAAGTAGTTCAATGACTTCTTGTCTACAAAAATATATATAAAAAAACCTGAACACTGTTGACAGTATATTTTTGTCGTATGTGGTGTGTGTACACTACTGATTGAAAGATTTACAACACCCCCATTTTTTAAATTTTAATTCCAGTAGTTCAAGTCCCTTGAATAACCTGGAATGGTACAGAGGTCAGCAGTAAACTCTCCAACTTAAAAAAGTTAGGTTGCCAAAAACAGATAAATCCTGTGCATTTAATAAAAGATGGGTCTTTTTAAAGGAATTGGTATATTTACAACATTCCTGCTGCAATGGAAGTATATGAAGCTTTGAAAATTACTGCAAACTAATCCTACAGATGATGACTAACTAATCATACGTCTGTACCAAGGCAGTGTTGGAACAAAGCTATTAGGATGATAATGCACTGAAGGAAGTAGGACTGTATATTGCTGTCAGAACTATGACAAGTAAGAAAGGAAGAGTGGCCGGTTGGTGAGAGGTTCGTCGTACAGAGAGGTAATGACTCAAAACAGAAGAAAAAAAACTAGACTGTGGCTTCACATGATGGACGACCAGCACAGTCTCCAGGCTTGAACCCCAGTAGGCTGGTTTGGGATGAACAGGACAACATGTGAAAAGCAAAGCAACCAACATGGGAACTTCTGTGGGAAGCAGTGTTTGGAAAACCTTTCTAAAATAATGAATGCTGCTGGATGAGACAAACAATTAGATTGAATTTGGGTGTATAGATGACATGATTTGTTTGTTTTTTAATGTTTATTAATGGAGGTGTTCTAAAGCTTTTGAGTGATAGTGTAGTTGCCTTTCTTATTTGCGATTGGATCAACTTTAAACAGCTTTCAGTTTGTCAAACTCAAGATTCAGATTTTTGCCTTACAAGCACCATGGTTCTATAAGGGAAATGTCATAATGCATAATATTATCATCACTGCCGGTCCCAATGTGGAAACCCTGTGGACTCCAAAAGCACAAACTTAAATACTAAAACACTTCCAACCTGGTGGACTAAGGGTTTTTAACCATTTTGGGATCCAGAAGTTATTGTTAACATATTTATGGCAGATCACCTCACAGAATTACTTGAAATTTTAGGAGTCCTTTATACATATACATATATATATATACACACACACACACACACACACACACATATATGTTTAATTTCTTTCATTGTTCATCTACACTTTAACTCTTGTATCATATCCATAATTTCATTTTCCCTTTCTTTCAAAAGAAAAAAAATCGTACTATTTGTTTGCAGCCTTTTTAAACAAATCTCCACCAAGAGGCTACACGAATTTTGTTCATTTTCAGAAGAAATTCATTGAGAAGTTTCAGGCCGGGAAGTCAGGGATTGTGCTTAAACCGTTAAATGCACGTCTTTCTACTTGCATCTTAAAAAATGAACAAAAAAAAGAACAAAAAAAGAGAAAAAATAAAACAGTATGGAGAATTCAAGATGGTTGTTTTCTCTCAACAAACTGTGAACATAAAAAAAAGAAATCTCAAAGGAAGAGGGCCACTGTGTCCACAGTGAAGCCATCTGTCTTGTAAAAGGAGAGTGTTGTTGTTGATGTCACCTTTAGCATTGTAAGATGTACAGTGTGAAATAAATATGCCCGTGCAATGTGTAAATAACAGCATGATGATTACTAGTTTTGCTATATGATAAAAAATAAAAGCAATTATTTTATTAAAGTTCAGTTTTTTAATGGCTTTTTGGAGAGTGCTATGTTTAACTTGTATATAAGCAAATACAGCGGGAACGCTTGACTCGAGAAATGAAACAAATCGGAAATGCAGTAAACAGAAAGACTGTCTGACACAGCTTCGTGATAGCACAACTCACACGTCACAGTCGCATCAACATGGAGACAAATGAAGAAAAAACCCCATCGAGGGAGATAATTATTATATCACCTGATAATCAAAATGAACATGATAAAAACAACATTAATTGGATGGAAAATGGGGGAAGAATAAGTGAAGAAAGGAAAAATTCAGAAAGAGGGAGGGAAACTAACTGCAGTGATTGATGAGTCACATGATTGGTGGATGAGTCATCCATCTGTACACTTTATTGCGCAGGACCACACGCTCAAACACACACACACACACACACACACACACACACACACACACACACACACACACACACACACACACACACACACACACACACACACACACACACACACACACACACACACACACACACACACACACACACACACACACACACACACTCTTTATGCTGTATAGTAATTTAGCTGCTGGCATTCAAGATAAAGATTGAGTCATGTTCGCTCCTGACTGGAACCAGCCAACTGGCCGGTGGAAAGGTGTTCGGTAGATACGTTTCGCCATATCTTGTTTCCACACCTCCTCCTCATTCTCACTTCACACGAGTCTCCTGCCCTCCTGCTATAATTCCTTGTGCCTCTGGCTGCTACTCGTTTGGTATCAAAACAATCCTCATGCGTGCCGTCAGTGGCACAAACACTGACAGCGATTAGCAGGCTGTCAATATGGTCTAATTGCATGTCATCTTGTCAGGCTGCTCAACATTGATTGGAATGGCACCTTTCATGGCTTTATCTCGGGTAATTCTTGTGCACCATGTGATGAATTCAGACTTTAAATGAGCTTCTGTCATTATCACAGCTGGATATTCACCGACGGACTGTAAGAATGAATATATTCATCTCCTGTGGCCATAACTGTGACCGTCGGCCACTAGTGCTGGGATGCAGAAAGAGATGCAACAACAGGACAATCAAAGCAGCTGACAGTCGAGCAAACGACCCTGTCTGTAATATTCATACACTCTATGTCTAGCAATGTCATATATAGGACATACACTGTGGTTGTGTTGTTGGAAAAAAATGCAAAGGAATAGTTAAACATTTTGCAGAGATTTACAAGAGAAGATCAGTACCACT